>NC_045541.1:4326930-4529430 GCF_009769535.1 Thamnophis elegans | reverse complement strand
CAGAAAATGCAAGTAAATTCTAAGGGGTAATTCCACTGTTTTTAAAGTAAAGTAATACTTTGCCTTTCAGTGCCCGCCCAATCTTCATAAGCAAGATGGATTTGCTTGCGATTCAAATCAGGTAAGTTAAAACCGAGCCTGCATGAGCTTAGCCTATAAGCGTATATCAGGACAGTTCTTTTTGGAAGTTGCAATACTGTCAATTTCACTTCACGGGATGTCGTTCAGGGATGCACACAAGGGGTTTCAGGAGTAGGCTGGATGGCTGTAAGACTGAATAAACAATTGTTCAGAGATTTTGGTTTTAAAATAAAGGGGCAGGGGGAGCATATGTAGCATCCGGAACAGAGGTGGGTTCCTACCAGTTCGTACCTATTCGGTAGAACCGGTTCGTCAAATCTACCGAACCGGTTAGAAGAGGTTCCACCAGAAAGCAGGCCACACCTACAGAAGAGGCTCCAAAAATTTTTGAAACCCACCACTGACACACACACACACAGACAGACAGACAGACAAACAAACAGACAGACAGACAGGCTTACACAGAGAGAGAAAGAGAAAGAGAAAGAAAGAAAGAAAGAAAGAAAGAAAGAAAGAAAGAAAGAAAGAAAGAAAGAAGAAAGAAAGAAAAAGTGAGAGAGAGATGAAAGAAAAACAGGAGAAAGGGACAGAGAGACAAAAGGAAGGAAGGAGGGGGAGGGAGAGAGAGAGAGAGAGAGAGAGAACACATGGCTGGCAAGGCACTCCCACCAGGTCACATGACCGCCAAGCCACTCCCACAAAGGAGGCCACACCCACAGAGTAGGTTCGAAAATTTTTTGAAACCCACCACTGATCCGGAACCATAAAACCTAGTGCCATATGGCACCCAAGCTGTGATATTTCCTCCTTCTCCTCCTTCCTCCTCCACAGTTGTGAAGTATATGTCTCATGGCCTCTTTTTGTATATTATTGATGCCTGTTGCGTGCTGTCGTTGTTGTGCACCATTGTCGGAAAGGCTTCAGCATAGATCCTGCTTAAGTTATTAATACTTTTTATAGTGTTTTCCCCCTTCTTGCTTGATGGGTAATATTGTTCTTTGAATGTTGTTGTTGTTTTCCTTTTTTTGTTTTGAAGGCGTGTGCTGTTTTAATTGTTATTTCCTTATTAATTTTGCAATTTTGCAATTTAATGAGTTTATATGCCGCCCAATCCCAGAGGATTCCGGACGGCTTACAAATACGAAATAAATTAAAATAACAAATAGGGGAAAGAAACAAAAACAGTTTAAAAAACACAACATACATTTGGCTTAGCTGGGGGTTGGACCTGATTTAAAATAGCCAGTCGGAACAGCCAGGTTTTGGTGGCTTTTTGGAAGGCCGCGAGGGTGGGGTGGGTCCGGATCTCTGCTGGTAGCTCATTCCACAGAGCCGGAGCAGCTACAGAGAAGGCTCTCCCCCGAGTGGTCGCCAGCCGGCATTTTAGCTACTTTAAGCTTTAAAATGCTTTCTTTAATTATAGGAACTGTTTAAGTATATAGTAATGCAAATTTCATGGCTCTGATTTACTTCTGCCGTTTCCTTGTATAATTATTCTATCCGATATAATATTCACTGGGTAACTGCGTGTATTATTTCTTCTCAGTAGTTACTAGGATAATGCTCTAAGCTCTACTGGATGTCCTCTGAGTTTATTTCATTAGGCTGGGAATTCTATTCTGCAACTTTTACCTTCTTTGAAACTCTACTTTGTAACTTGGGATGTATAGTTTCAGGCTCGAGTTTAAAAAGCAAAAGAACTGCTTTTTGTTCACATATTCTAACGCAGTGTTTCTCAACCTTGGCAACTTGAAGATGTCCGGACTTCAACTCCCAGAATGCTGGCTGGGGAATTCTGGGAGTTGAAGTCCAGACATCTTCAAGTTGCCAAGGTTGAGAAACACTGTTCTAACGTCTCTTTATTAAAGAGGAAACTCTCAAATGTCATATCTTGCCTGGAAGTACAATATAAAGTTATATTAACATTTTATTAGCCTGGTGAAAAGAAAATGATTTCGAGCATCCTAGCTACTTTGAAAGCCAAGCCAAGCAGTATTATTAGAAATTTTTTTTTTGCTCCCTGCTAGTAAAAACGACAAAGCTCATGGCAATATCTAGCTTTTTACGGAGAAAAAAGAATGGTACGATGCTGACTACAGTTTGTTTCTATTTAGGGACGTTGTTACAGTGGAGAGTGTAAGACAAGAGATAATCAATGCAAATACATCTGGGGCAATAGTAAGTTAATTTATACAAAACCATTTCTTAGCATATTCTATCAGATTTTTACTGTGCTATGAATTAAAAGGTAATGCTGTATAAAATAATTTGTAAGGGCCTTTAATACACTTTTGTTTGGAATTTATATGTGCAGACTTAGTACCAATCCCTACCCTATATTGATATTTTAAAAGGTTCTCTCCCCCCCCGCTCCCTCTCTTTCTCTCAATATATGTGATTTATATTATCCTCTATTGTCTCTGGGTGTTCAAGCATTTTGGGGAACAGACCTTATTCTCATAAATCAATCAGGATCAATGTAATTTGGCTGTATCATGTTTGAAAATAGGGGTAGGTAAATCTGAATGGAGAACTGTGTTGCCCTGCAGAAATCTTCCACAGAGCTGTGGCAGAATCGGAGGATAAAATCTCTTCTCCCCCATAAAATATTGCCCAATAAATCTCCTCTTAGCTGCAAATTAAAAATAAGAATAATTGCAAACATACAAGATTTACTAAGATGTTTGTCCTTGACAAAAAGAAGTATCTTCCAGACCTTTAGCATTTAGTATTAGGAAAATAACTCTTATCTTTTTTATTGTTGTTTTTCTGCTTTCTTGTTCTTAATAGTCAATATACAGGTTTTTATCATTTTATATTCCAGACACAAGCAGTAAAAAATTTAACGCAGATGAAAACTGTTAGGGAAATCCTTTAAAAAGGAAATCGTAATAATACATTACTACTGATATCTGGTTCTTGGTTTTTAATTTATTTAAATGTACAGTGAGCAATAAAACACTGAAAAGAAAAAAAGAGTAAATTGGGGAAAAAACAAATTACAGAAAAGCAAAAACAAAAAAAAAATCATTTGGAAGAAAATAGAAAATCCTTTGCAAGCGAGAGAGAACGTTGTAAACATCCCTATTATGTTCATAGTATGTTCATAGCTAACTGCAGTAGAATTATTTGTGGCATGATTAAACATTGGGACCAAGTGAATAAAACGGTTCCACCACAAAACGACGGTAGACTAAAGCGCGCTCGACGGAAGCGCGTACCTGACGTCATCACAGCGCGACGAAAACATCATGCTGTGAGCGGTAAAGTTAAAATTAACGCGAAAACCTTACCCTAACCCCCCAAACCTAACCCTAACCCTAACCCTTAACCTAACGCTAAACCTAACGCTAACGCTTAACGTAACCCTAACCCTAACCCTTAACCTAACCCTAACCCTAAACCTAACCCTTACCTTTACGTGAATCGGCTTGCTTTAAAAGCGCTTTTTAAAGCGCCCTTTTTTCTCCGCAGTTGTATTTGTCGCGCTGCTGATGACGTCAGGTACGCGCTTTAATTGGGCGTGCTTTAGTGGACCGCGGTTTTGTCGTGCCACGAATAAAACCATGTTGAGCATCATTGGAAATTACCTTATTTTCTTCCGCAGAGGCTTCAGGGTCTCACAAACACTGTTACGAGAAGCTTAATACAGAAGGTACCCAAAAAGGAAACTGTGGAAAAGATGGGGAGAAATGGATTCCTTGCCACAAACAGTAAGTTTGAGAATGCTGGATTCAATTGTTCTTAAAGTGACTTGCTTGTTGGCCTAAAAGATTCAGGAGCAGAATTTTCCACTTGTATTACAGACCCCTTTCCTTCCTACAGAAGGTACTACTGAAGTTTTGGGACCCTGAAATAGCCTCAAAGATAACATGGGATGTTAACTGTATGATGGAAACTGGGGGAACAGAGAAGAATTTTTATTTATTATTATTTATTATTTATTAATTAGACTTATATACCGCTTCATAGGGATTTCAGCCCTCTCTAAGCGGTTTACAGATTTTTAGCAAATTGAGTCAGCAAATCGCCCCCACAGTCTGGGTCCTCATTTCACCCAATTCGGAAGGATGGAAGGCTGAGTCGACCTTGAGCCGGTGAGATTTGAACCGCTGAACTGCAGATAACAGTCAGCTGAAGTGGCCTGCAGTACTGCACCCTAACCACTGCGCCACCTCGGCTCTTTTTACACTCATTCAAGGCCCTTTTAAAATTCATTTCATCATTTCCAGCTCAAAAACAGCTTGAATAGTAACACATTTTCTCATTTGATATGTTATCCATATTTTTCAGGTTTCTGATGGCCTTGTCGACCTTATTTATTTTTTGGTATTTATTTATTTATAGTGTTTAAACATAATCTTTCATAAACCATAGCAATGCCTGATCATTTTTAGCATTTGGACAACTTGCATTCTAGAAGTGAATGTGCAACATGACTATTTCTCACCAAGTTTAGAATTAAATTCTTAAATGAAAAAAATAATTAGAATCATTTGGAATTCTGCTACAGTGCAGTCCGTATTGCATTTTCCCCTAAAGGCAAGTTTCCTAATTTGTCAAAATAATCTTTCTCTTTCCATTCCAAAAATAGCTTGTTATGTATCTTGTCTTTGTCTTACAGCGACGTATTCTGTGGATTATTGCTTTGTGCAAATCTTGATGGGGCTCCACGAATTGGTTACCTTCAGGGAGAAATTATTCCAACTTCTTTTTTCCACCAAGGTGTTGTAGTGAATTGCAGGTATGTAAAATTTGGTTCAGTGTGCAAGACTGGCTTTTTCAGTTTACCTAAACATTTGAACATCGAGCACATTCAAACAGGTTGTTTCTCAATAAATTAAGTTAAAACCACATCTAATTAGTTGACTTTAATTTCTTATGATTTTTTTCCCATTCTACTGGCATCTGAATAGGTTGTTTAATACACATGTAAAATTATTCTATTGCTTCATTGAGATAATTTTAAATTTCATTCTTTCAATGTTGCCAAATTAATTTTAATTTTTCTTTTATTTCAGTCTGTTTCTATTTGGACACACAAAATTGTGTGTCCAAAAAACCCCCAAACATCCATAAATAGAATGAAATAATAATCATATTATTTTACTTCCTAGATTTTCAGGTTATGCATCCTATAAATATTTTACATCTACGTATTTATTCTGATGAAGTTTAATAATGCTTGTAACATTTTAAAACTTCTTCTTGTAGTTGTGCACATGTACTTTTAGATGATGAAACAGATTTAGGATATGTAGAAGACGGGACTCCCTGTGGTCCTAATATGATGTGTATGGACCGAAGATGCCTCTCCATTCAGTCCTTGAACATAAGCAGTTGTCCTATGGATGCTAATGGAAAAGTTTGTTCGGGGCATGGGGTAAGTCCCAGGTCAGCAATATACGTGACATGCCTATTTCATGCAAAAAAACCGTTTTTCTTACTTCTAATCTATATGGATGTCTTTGCACATGAAGACAGGAAGCATAAATTCCTGATAGGATGTAGAAGAATTTGCCTTTTCATCACATTGTTTAACTTTCACTAATTTAGCCAGTCTTGGAGATACTTTCTTCTACTACAGTGCTGTCAAACCCACAGCCCAGATGCATCATGTGCTGGCCACGCCCATGCCTGGTTTAGCGAAGGGGGGGAAGTCCCGATGCATCATGTGCTGCCGTGATGACGCGGGTTTGACACCCCTGTTCTACTATTACTACTGTTTACGCCTGGAATAGAACAACGTTGTTCTATGAAGACATACTTCTTCAGGTGCCGTCAGCCAGACAATGTCGGCTGGCGGCTCCCTGGGGGAGGGCCTTCTCTGTAGCCGCTCCGACCCTATGGAATGAACTACCCCCAGAGATCCGGACCCTACCCACTCTCATGGCCTTCCGAAAGGCTATCAAAACCTGGCTATTCCAGCAGACCTGGGGCTGTTGACCTCATGACCGAGGTCCAGCCCCGATTAGACTGGGTGCATGATGTGGGTTTTTTTTTAATGTATTCTTCCTCTGTTTTTAACTCTTCACTTTTTAAAATTTATTTTCTGTAAGCCGCCCGGAATCCTTCAGGATTGGGCGGCCTATAAATTCATTAAATCAAATCAAATCAAGACATACAATAGAAATATTGTACAGAACCATAATTAACAGAGTTACAGGCAGAACTCAGTTTCACGTACTTATGCAAAGGATTGTCCTCAGTTGAAATACAGCTTTTTATCTGGTAGCTCTCATTCATCCCCTTCCCCTCTGTGGAGCATAGATTGTACTCTTTGGGTGAAACTGCTAACCTAAAGAATAGCAATGTTTCCTTCCCCTCCCTTCCATTCAACCATATCTGTTTCTTGAAACTGCCTGAAACATGTCCCTAATATTTTTCTTGGCAAAGTTTTTCAGAAGTAGTTTGCCATTTCCTTCTTCCTCAGGCTGAGAGAAAACGGCTGGCCCTAGGTCACCCAGCTTATTTTATGCCCAAGACAGGACTAGAACTCATGGTTTCTTAGTTTCTGGTCTGATAGCAACAGCAATAGCAGTTAGACTTATATACCGCTTCATAAGGCTTTCAGCCCTCTCTAAGCGGTTTACAGAGTCAGCACATTGCCCCCAACAACAATCCGGGTCCTCATTTTACCCACCTGGGAAGCATGGAAGGCTGAGTCAACCCTGAGCCGGTGAGATTTGAACAGCCGAACTGCAGAACTGCAGTCAGCTGAAGTAGCCTGCAGTGCTGCATTTAACCACTGCGCCACCTCGGCTCTTAGGTGTAATTAGTAATGAAAGATCTGCAAGAAAACAACCAAAGACCTCTCATTTCAACTCTGAGCTATAAACATCTATCGGTATTTGTGAGATATTACTGTGAGCCGTTGCGACTAGGGCAAGCACGTATGTTTAATTTTTTGCTATTCTTATTACAATAAATTATTTTTGTTTCTTATGTGATTATCTGAATAGTTAATGGGTTATCATTTCACTTAAAACCATATTGAAATGTTACATTTTCTGACATGACAGAATATTTTTTCCTAAAATAATTTATCTTTTTGCTTATGAAAATATACAGTGGTTCTTCAGGCTACGTACAGGCAGTCGAAAGTACACATAAAGCTATGGAACAGTCTTGTTTACCTAGTTTCAGCTGTGATTTCAGAAAAACATGGAGATTCTTTTTTTATTCTAGAATGAAAGCATTTTAACTTATAAGCTATTAATTGCTCATTGCTGGGCGTTTCTATGCTAACTGGGCCACGTGTGTTTCTGAAGGAACACTGGGACAAGTGATATTCTCCTGTGATGATAAGATGACTTTGTGTCTCTGGTAGCATATGCCAAAGACATGTGGAGCATCCAGTGGAGCATTCTCCAAACAGAAGCCCTTATTCTACTCAGTCTCCTCCAAGACACCATTTTAATGATACACTAATGTTGTGGCCCAGCAGGAGCCGTTGGAGCTGCCACCAGACTCCGATAGCGAGGGGCCCTATGAGTCGGCTTTGGAGGATGTGGAGGACCCTGGACAGGGTTCCGACTCCGAGCAGGGCGCAGAGAGGCTGGTTGGCCACCAAGAGGCACCTGAGCCTTGGACCAGCGGGGAGGAGACAAGGGAGTGTGATCCGGACGTCAGCAATGGGGAGGAGGCAAGGGAGTTGTTCCTAGATGCCCGGCACCGGAGAGCTAATAGGCGTAAGGAACAATTACGCAATTACAGGAGGTAATTGCACTCAGCTGGTGGTCATTAGGCTCCTCTCCAGACTATAAAAAGGACTGCTTGTGCACACGCCCCTCTTGCAGAAGTCAACGCAGTAACTAATGTTGGAGAACATTACTGTGAGCTTGGCAGGCTGGATTGCTGCCAAGCCTTATCTGTGTTTATTGCTGCCCAAGTTTGTCTGTGCCGGTTTGCTGCCAAGGACCTGTCTGTCTGTTAATTAAATGCCGTAACTTATCTTTGGCTCGGAGTGTGTGTTGGTGTGCGACGAGGGGGATCAGAACACACTAATATATGCCACCTTTTTTTTTTTAGGTCTGCAGTAATGAAGCCACCTGCATTTGTAACACTACTTGGGCAGGTACAGATTGTAGCATGTTTGATCCTAGAAGGAAAGATGACTCAGAGAAACCAAGTGGACCAAAGGGTTTGTGTGATTTCAGTTCCTTTTACCACCATATCATTTATATTATTAACAGGAACATTTGTAACGAAGCATTTGAAAACTATTAGACTATTATGTATACTTTATTTCTTTGTATACAAGTTTTACACCAATGTTTCAGGAGGTATTTCACAAAAAGCAATGATATGAAAACATTTTGAATTTTGTTATTTTTCTAAAATATAGAAAATATATATTATCATTATTCATTCTAATAATAATTCTACCTATTGGTCTGACAAAATGTCTAACACTTTAAATGTATGAGTATGTTTATATAATAATAAAGATTACATTTAAAAATTTTTAAAAACCCTTTATTAAAATAATGTAATTATAGAAGTAATCTAATATTCTTGGATATTTTCAGAGGTCATTTGTACCACAGTTCTCTGCATATAGAACTTCCGTTGAATTTAGTTGGATTGGAAGTGTATCAGTGGTGGGTTTCAAAAAAATTTGGAGCCTCTTCTGTAGGTGTGGCCTGCTTTCCGGGTCCACTGGTGGAACCTCTTCTAACCGGTTCGGTAGATTTGACGAACCGGTTCTACCGAATAGGTGCGAACTGCTAGGAACCCACCTCTGAAGTGTATATAGGAAATAAACCCCTGGATTGTTTAACATGAACCTAATAAAAGAGTTACAGGATATTAATATATATTTGTAAAAATCAAAGTTACTTATTTTTTTATTTTTGCAACTTAATAGATTTTTTTTAACTGCAGCATGATTATTGATTTAAATATTCTGAATGCAAAAAAAGCCTCTTTAAATCCATTATAGGATCCCTAATACATAATTTAAAAAAATACATTGAGAAAAAAACACTCAAATATGATTGAGTAGCAGTTTTCATTTTTAAATGGGCATCATTTGAATACTTGAATGATTTTGAATTTTATTACTGTATTTTCATGCCCATTCTTACTACCTAAGATTTTAGAAACCATTTAATTCCACCATAAATCCATAAATTAGCAGGCGGGAAGGAATAATAACTATAAGAACACAATCTACTAATAGTTGGGGGCCAGGGTTTCTGAATGGTATTTTATTCTGTATTCATCATTATACAGAAATTAATTCTGATAAATATACTACTTATATGGGGTTTTAGTGCTTTTGATGTGTGTACATTTAAGACTATCCTAATAAAAGAATGGAATGTTACTGGTAGATTGTAAACATATGAAAATTTCAAGAGGACCAAAGCTAATATAAATGCTAGAAATTCATGAAATTATGTAAAACTGATAAGAGATTCATAAATGGTAACAGGACAGAACTAGAAGACCCCTGGGAGTAGCTCTAGAAATAGGTACAAGGGTACCTATTATTAAGACTTTTCCAGTCCTATATTGTGTTATTTTATATCAAAAAAGCTTCAGTAATAAATGATTCATTCTCCCATGTTATGCAATATAAGACCTGATGATCTCAGAGATCCCGTTTCTAGGAAGAGAAGGATTTCATTCTTCAAGATATAAAATCCCCTGAAAATAAGTATTACTAAGGTTGTTCTCCCATGACCATATTTTGACGATCCTTTCTTACTTCTAAAGTAATAAAACCTCTTTGTGGAAAATAGAATTCTAATGGGTTTGAAGGAAAATTTGATTTGGGAAATCTTTTGAAACTCCTTTGGATAAGCCCAGACTTGATAAAAATAAGGAATTTCTAGAATAGGAGACATGAAGAGCAGATGAGAACAGACTGGTATTGAAAGAACATTAAAGCCAGTATACGAAGAAAAGATTTGTGTGATAGAAATAGAAGACATGTTTTTGCCTCCCAATTTTTCTCCAGTTCCTAGTTTTAAAATTTTCTAATTTTGCATTTCATTTAGATAATGCAGACTATAATTTCAATTTGGAAATGAAAACCTCCACAACTAAAAATATTTTCAGTGTTACACTATGACCCCCCAAAAAAGGTTTTCCCTATGCTCTGTAAGTTTTAACATTCTTAAAGTGTAAAACTATTTCAGTTGGCTTCAATAGACTAGGTAAACTAATACAGGTAAGTCCTCAATTTACAACGCTTCAAGAGCCGAGGTGGCGCAGTGGTTAGAGTGCAGTACTGCAGGCCACTTCAGCTGACTGCTATCTGCAGTTCGGCGGTTCAAATCTCACCGGCTCAAGGTTGACTCAGCCTTCCATCCTTCCGAGGTGGGTAAAATGAGGACCCAGACTGTGGGGGGGCGATATGCGGACTCTGTAAACCGCTTAGAGAGGGCTGAAAGCCCTATGAAGCGGTATATAAGTCTAACTGCTATTGCTATTGCTATTGCTATTTAGTAACTGTTAAAAGTTACAAAGCACCGAAAAAGTGACTTATGACTCTTTTTCACACTTACAACTGGTTCAGCATCCCCACAGTCACATGATCAAACTTTGGACACTTGGCAACTGACTTATATTTATGATGGTTGCAGCGTCGCGGAGTCATGTGTTTTGCAACCTTCTGACAAGCAAAGTCAATGGGGAAGCAAAATTCACTTAACAATCGTGCTACTAATTTAACAAGTACAGTGATTCACTTAACAACTGTGGCAAGAAAGGTCCTAACATGGGGCAAAACTCACTTAACTTTCTTGCTTAGCAACGGAAACTTTGGGCTCGATTGTGGTCGTAAGCTGAGGATATCTGTAGCTCTGAGATTTTTATAAAACTTGAAAGTTGAAAATAATTGTCATACGTTGCAAAAGTTACATATTATAACAAAAATTATACAAACCATCTTGTTTTCACTGCATTTGTGTACTTCATTTCTTTCAGTCCTTTTACACATTTCAGGTTCTAAAGTCAGAGAAAAAACTTTGAAATGTAAGATTAAGAGTTAGAACCGCAAGAGATGTTCATACAATCAATATTTAAACAACTTTTCCCAATGAAATAATTTCCAGGTGGATAGGATAATAAATCGCATCGTGAGCTTGAAGCTAGAGAGTCATTGGGAATTTAAAATACAGTTTGGTACTTATTTAGTAAAATAACATAACTGCCCCAGAAAGGCTTCGGTGGAAGGTGTTTTAGCATTGGTGAGATTCTGTGAGATCTGGAGGAAAAACATCATCTGACATCCGGGCAAGACACCCTATATTGCTATTTATCCCACAGAAACAAAAGCACATTTCTCACATTATTTTATTATCTCAAATAAGGATATTCCACACATCAAAAACCCAGAGCTTTCAGAAGGGTATTTTTGAACCTAATTCCTAAATTCTAAACCTGTAAAAAGTTAGGATGAACCTCAGTTGAATATTTACATGTCTTATATTACATCCCATTTTTCCTCTTGAATTCAAATTGCTTTTGATTCATACTCAGTGTAGTCTTATCTTCCAAATTAATATTTATAAGATGTTGCCATAACATAAAGAAAAATAACTCCAACATGCACAACCAACTATCTTTTTTTAAATTCTGGTTAATAGATTAGAATATTTCCCTTCCCTTTTGTTAATCCTAAGTAGTTGCTAGTTGGAATATACCAGTTTTTTATTAGAAAGAGTGCAGAATTGTAAGGCTAGATTGGAAAGGAAATCCATTTTTATGTGGAGTTAAAATTTTAGACACTAGAAACAGTTAAAAGTCTTTTGCATTTATGTGTTTCTAATTGGGAAGGAAAATCCAGTGTCATGGAAGCTGCCAGACTTAGTTTTGAAGAATCAGGATAGATTCACGTTACACCAGCATAAATGAATTTTATGTTGAACATGATATGATTTGGGCCACGTCATTAATAAGTGTATTGGTACATAACCATTAGTGGGTTATGCATGAAATGTTAGGTTTAGTGGATAGGTAGCCATGTGGGATCCTCTGCTTGCCCAGACAAACTAGAGATGAACAGTTTGAATCAACTACTTCATCTGCTGATAGAAAGCTAAAGGAATCCTTCTAGAGAACCATTTGTAATAGTGGCCGATAGCTCAGACTTTGCACAGATTGTTTGCATTGGCCAGGGTTCTAGATTGGACCTCCCAGCGGGGCGCGGTTCACCGACAAATGTGTACTTGACAAAAGCGCGCTGACAAAACTACTGTGAAAAAACCACGAGTTTGAAATCGCGCTGACGAATGAGCGCAGAAGTGAGCCAACAACAGCGCGCCAACAGAAGCGCGCTCTAACCCTAACCCTAACCCTTACCCTTACCCTTACCCTAACCCTTACCTTAACCGTAATTGCGCTTCTGTCGGCGCTCTTTTGTCGACACGCCTTTGACGTCGCGGTTTTATCGCCGCGGTTTTGTCGGGCGCGCTGTTGTCGGACGCACATTTGTCGGGTCACGCACAGATTCATATCCACGTTTCCCCCCCCTCTAATTTTCTATACTTTCTACAGTCCTAAAAATCCTGGAATGATTTGAGTAACATTTTTTCATCTTAAATATTTGCCATATTTAGGGAATGCTTTTTTAAAAAAATGTAAAGACCGTAATCAAAAGTTTTCTTGGCTGTTTGGCTCATTGATCATAATGCAACATACTCCCAATAGTACAGTAGTGTGTTGTTATTTGGTCATAGAATATGTGCTTTTAAACAGTCATCAGTACTGTATTCTCTGGAGCAGTGTTTCTCCACCTTGTAGTCCACACATCTGCCAAGGTTGGGGTTCCACCACAAAACCGCGTTCGACTAAACCGCGCTCGACGAAACCGCGTAGCTGACGTCATCAAGAGGGCAACAACAGCGCGGAGACAGAAGCACGCTGTAAACGCTAAACCTAAAATTAACTCCTAAACCTAAACCTAACCCCCCTAAACCTAATCCTAAACCTAAACCTAATCCTAAACCTAACCCTTAACCTAACCCTAAAGCTAACCCTAAAGCTAACCCTAAAGCTAACCCTTACCTTAAGTTGAATCGGCTTGCTTTCAAAGCGCTATTTAAAGCGCCCTTCTTTCTCCGCGTTGGCTGTTGTTGCCGTGTTGATGAAGTCAGCGATGCGGTTTAATCGGGTGCGGCTTAGTCGAGCGCGGTTTTGACGGGTCACGAAGGTTGGGACCTCTAGCATTTATAATGAAGGCCGATCAAACCAATGTATCCCTCGGTACGTACTGACATGTTTATGGGCTAGTGTTAGTTGAGAGTTGAACAGAATGCCCTTTCTTTCCTCTCTCTCCTTGGATGGTCCTTAGGCTGTGAGCATCACTCATTATTTTCAGCAGGAAGCGGGTGCATATTTTCTATTTAAAGCTAGCCATTTGGTAAGGCCCTGAAAAAGGAGAACTCTAGTTGATTGCATAAACAGAAGAGAAGCACCGTTTCAATGTACATCTTCTGCAGTTAGTCTCTCGGGATAGGGCGGCATACAAATGCAATAAACATTTCAAACATTTCAGTGCGTGCAAATTGCAAAGGGGCTACAAAACTGTATGTCATTGAGTAATTAGGAAAGAAGACCACGAGACTCCATAGGTAGAAATCAAGTGTACTTTTACTAATTATAAATGATTAAAGGCGTAGCAAAGCGAAGACTGATTATTTAGGCGCGAAAGCGATTGATATATAGAATAACCCATTCCCCACCCCTTGGCATCCCAGTTACAGTCCAATCATAATTCTCCTAAGTGTCAGGTGTGAGATAACTTCAAAAGGCATCACTAAGATGGAATGTCGGTGCCGTTAGCCTTGGCGGGAACCTCCTCCGCATGCGTAGTCCGACAGGCAGCAGAACTCCAGAATCTTCCTCCAGCACAATTAGTAAACCCCTCCCAAATACCATGCCCTCCTTCCCCGTTTCAATGGCAGCCAAAGCAGCAGCAAAGCAGAGGCTGACACTGTAGCCAATCCAGGCCCATCATCTTCCTTGTTACAGCTCCACCCACGATTGCATTACAGAACATGGATCAATTTTTAAAATAAATTGCACTTAAATATGCCGAATTATCTCCAGAACTGCTAAAATGCATTTCCTACAAAGCGAGTGACGGAAAAACGGTACATCCTTTTAAGGCGCCATGTGATTTTTTTTCTTTTCAGATCTTTATGTATGTGATGACTTGTCTTTTAAAAAGATCTTCCCTCTTCCCTCTACACAGTGAGCATGGCCACTAACAGGCTTATAGGTGGAGTGGCAGGGACCATTCTGGCCCTGGGGGTGATATTTGGAGGCACAGGGTGGGGAATAGAGTAAGCATATTTATTAGTTTCGGAGTTTGATGTTTTGGTGCCTACTGTGTTAGGTAACTGTACGCATCTGGTCCCCCTGTGTTCTCCAACTAGCTTCGTGTTCTGTGGTGACTGTATTTGTCATGTGATTTGAATATTTGTGTCGTGTGATATGCTCATCATGCAACTGTTTAACTCTCTCCTGTCTGGGATAATGTGGGGCATAAAACAATCGTTTTTCAATTGTGTAGCACCGTAATTAATGCAATTCAATGTTTATGTGTTTTCAACGCTCCAAATTATAAATGAGATTTCAAAAAATTATTATACTTTTTTAAAAAAAATATGTGTAAATCGATCTTAGTGCACTTGATATAATTTGGTTTATTGCCAGAAGCATTCAGAGGAATAGTAAGTAAAAGTATATGATTTAAATAATTCAGAAGCAGAATTGTCCAAATCACTGTTTTCCAATCTTAGCCACTTTAAAATGTCTGGATTCCAGCTCCCAGAATACCTCAGCCAGCATGTCTGAAGTCTAGACACCTTAAAGCAGTGTTTCTCAACCTTGGCGACTTTAAGTCCTGTGGACGGCAACTCCCAGAATGCCCCAGCCAGCTGTGCTGGCTGGGGCATTCTGGGAGTTGACGTCCACAGGACTTAAAGTCGCCAAGGTTGAGAAACACTGCTTTAAAGTGACTACAGTTAAGAAACTCTGAAATCAATGTTTGGCACTGTTGCCCCTTAGCTGAGTAAGGGAGCTCTGTACATGGAAACAGTTTTCTTCATGCAGAGCCAGTGAACATCCAAAGATACACTGGATGTGCATTCTCACCAATGCTGGGAGGACCATGTACGTTTTCTTGGCCTAGCAAGAGGCTATTTCGATGATCATAGGACTCCTCATCTGACCGTATCTGTTGTGTGTGTTGGATCACGGCTATTATGAACATTTATATTAAATGAGATGAATCATTTTGAAATAGTCAACATGGGTATTATTGACACACATATTGATGTGTCAACCATTTACTTGGCCAAAAATAAGTACAACCATTTAGGAACTTTATGGGAACATCATTAGATATTCTTTCGAGCAATATTTGATTTTTTTTTACTTGATTTCCTTCTAAATAATGCATGCTCCTATATATTCTGCCTACTGAACTGTATTTAGGAAATCAAGAAATTATTCTGCTGTTGTTTCTAGAATAGCAGATTTTTTTTTTTAGATAACTGCACATTTTCAATAACACTGCATCCGTCCATCCACCTTGTTCTTCAACCTGATGGTGACATACCTGATGTTAGGAAGATTGAGCTACCAAAGAAAGCAGAGGCAGCTTTAGTGGTGGCTGTAGAGAAAAGGAGAGGATTCTAATTTTTGTTATGAAGATTCATCTAAAATTAGATTTTCTTAAAATCAAAGTTACTTTGTCATTAGTTGCAGTAATACTATCATAACTAATGACTTTACTTTTTTTCATCAGTGTGTGATCTGCCTCCTGTTTTGTTTTAAGAAATGATAAATATATGCATGTTACAGAAAATTCATTATTAATCCAAACTATTACAATTTTTCAGTAAAACTTGATTTAATAACAGTAGCATTGAATTTCTATCTAGCAGCAGCTGAAACATCATTAAATGAGGAAACTATCATTCTTCATCAGGCTGGATATTAAGTTGCTTGTGGAGATCCTTTATTATAGCAATAGCAGTTAGACTTATATACCCCTTCATAGGGCTTTCAGCCCTCTCTAAGCGGTTTACAGAGTCAGCATATCGCCCCCACAGTCTGGGTCCTCATTTCACCCACCTCGGAAGGATGGAAGGCTGAGTCAACCTTGAGCTGGTGAGATTTGAACAGCCGAACTGCAGAACTGCAGTCAGCTGAAGTAGCCTGCAGTACTACATTTAACCACTGCGCCACCTCAGATCATTATAAAGGAAAGAAAAGTAGGATGGCCCTCATTAGAGGAATTGATTTTTCTATATTGCATTAGTCAGAATCTAATAGAAGAGAATGTTTTAACCTAGCAGTCACCCGGCAGATTAAGTCCCTGATTGTCAAAGGGAATTAACTTGCTGCACTAAGGGAATCCAGTTTGGATTAACAAACAATCTGTTATTCTCTAAATTGCCAAAAGCAATCTTCTATATTTGCATGCCACCATTTTCATAAGAAAAGATGTTTGCAAATGTATATCTTGAATTCATTATTAGATATCCATCCTCGTGCTACAAGGTTGACTCAGGTGAAGCTCTTCTATGGGTAGATGGTTTAAAGATGACCTTCAAGCCAAGAATCACACCAGGCATAAGAAATTCCTTGCCAGGAAGGAACATGGAGAATTCCCCATATTGTAAATACAAAGGGCTCTTCGTTTTAATAGCAGGAGACGCTATTTTCAGGCACGCCATCCTTTCTGTTATTTACACATAACAAAACTAGCTATCTCGTAGGGGAGCGAATAAAAAGAGACAGGCATGCTTGTAGGCATTAAGACTGGGATAAAATAAATAATTGCTTCCTGTATAAATAATCACAATTTCCAATAGCACTTACACAAAATCCTGCTTTTTAAAGTTTAAAAACGAACTGTTTTTAAATGTCCATATTAGTTTTAACTATGGGGTTTTTTTAAAAAACAGCGGTAGCACTTGTTCAAAATCATCTCTGATCGTTGTCTTGCTTTTTAAAAGATTATACTGTGAATCTAAGACAAAAGATTAAATTAGATATGTATCATTTTGTTGTGATTGCATTTGAGAAGTAAAATAGTGATGGTGTTCGTTGTTTTAAGGGTCAGCTTTGATGGAAATACTCAAGTATACAATGATTTACAGTGCCACAGGAGACATTTACTTAAGTCACTAAACGAAAGTATTTTTCAGTGTACATGAAATGTAAATAAAATGTGAAAGAATAGATCCAGGACTTATCACTTGATAGGTGATTGGATTTCCAGGTTTTGCATTTATTTTCATGGACCAATTTAGCTATTATTGTTTTTTTGTTATTTTTAGTTGTCTTTGTAATTTTTCCCTGTTTCTCCTGATGCTGATTTTTTTTCTTTTTTTGCTCTTCAAAATTCTTCCAAACTTCATCCAATAATTCAAAAAGTTAGTTGTCCATCAAGTAAAGAAACATACTTTCTGACTCTTTTTTAACTTAAAAATGTTTGAATACTGCAAAATTGTAAGATATCTGTGGCTTTATAAATGTTTAGATAAGTTTAAACTGAAGTCCAAAGTTTCATTAGTACGAAGTATTCTAGGGAAGTGTTAGTTTGTATATGGGAGCATGATAGATAATTCATCTATCTTTAAAAAAAAAGTCTTCATGTAGTTTTTAAATAACTTTGGCCCATTTGAAAATGTTTCTTTCATATAACTTAAATAGCTCATTTGTTTTAAATTGTTTTACTACCTTTCCCTGGATGTGAATGAATTAAGTGGTTGGTTCTGATCTCTTTCTTCCCATCATCCTTTGTCACAGGTCCTAGTGCCACAAATCTTATAATAGGTTCCATCGCTGGTGCCATCCTGGTAGCAGCTATTGTCCTTGGGGGGACAGGATGGGGCTTTAAGTAAGCAATGCCGCATGTTTTTTTTTTCAGTGGCTATAGCACTTCTTCCTGCTTACATCACTAGATTTTGAGTTCCTGCTACAAGGTCTCCAGTCGCGGTTTACTTTAAAAAAAAAAAAGAATCCATATTTTGTAAAAGACCAAGTATCTTTTTAAAGAAATCTCAGAAATGTCACCTGGATGTAAAGTTGCAATATAGAGCATCTAATAGAGACCCCCCCCAACATAGTCTGAAAGCAGTGGGTGGGTTTCAAAAATTGTTCGAACCTTCTCTGTGGGTGTGGCCTCCTTTGTGGGAGTGGCTTGCCGCCCATGTGACCGGATGGGAGTGGCTTGCCGCCCATGTGACCGGATATGAAGATGCTGACGACACTTGTCAGAACCACCTTAAATGACCTCACACACAGCACTGGCATGCATAAGAATATGATGGAAACTTGTTTTTTAAAAGGCATCTTTGGTTTGCATTAAAACAACTTCGACACACGCAATGTTCTGATTGCACCACAAACGCAGGAGTCATCCTTACCTTTCACAGAGGCACTGAGTTTTATAAATATGAGCTTGATAGTGTAGAATAATCCTATCCAAGGACCAGTGGTGGGTTTCAAAATTTTTTGGAAGCTCTTCTGTAGGTGTGGCCTGCTTTCCGGGTCCACTGGTGGAACCTCTTCTAACCGGTTTGGTAGATTTGACGAACCGGTTCTACCGAATAGGTGCGAACTGGTAGGAACCCACCTCTGTCTGAAAGGCATCTTTGTAATGCAGCAAATTACGGCATCTGACTCCTTGGATAGTATTGGAGATCTTCAACCTAAGAAGCTTGTGAAATTGACGTGGACATGACCAGTGCAAAAACGTCGCTCTAAGAAGAGTAGTTAGTTACAAAATGCTACTTTGAGGGCTTCAGGGGGGCCCAGGAAGCCTGAATGCAAAACAGTTCAATTCCCAAATGTCAAAATTAATACCGTATTACATTCCAAGAACGCAATAAATAATTCATTTTTGCAAAAGGAAAACTGATAAGGTCAGTGAAAATATGTAATTTAAACCCAAGTAGTATGAAACTGAAATTTGAACCAAATCGCAAAACTAATATTTTCATCTCGGGAGAGCATAGTTTAAATCAAGCAGTATAATCGATAGACAGCCTTCCTCTTGGCAGAAACCCCAATCTGTAAAATGTGTAAAATCTTTTGCATATACAGACAAACTCATACTCATTTCATAACCTCATTTGTCCCTCTGTACCTTGACTGGAACTATTTTGCAATGAGTTATTTCAGCATTTACGTACGTATTTTAAGAATAATTTGATTTATACAGCTGATGCCTCTATACCACACTTTAGTAGCTTTGTGTATACCTAAAGGTAAACATATAATGATTTTGACTCCTTGAATTGGCAGTGGGGAAAAAAATAGAATTTTGAAAAATATCTAACAAAATAACAGCATGGCCCAACATAAAATGCAATTTAAAAAAAGACAACCTGATCCGTACAAGTCCAAGTGACTTTCCCAAGAATCTGAATTTGAAACTAAGAAGGAAATGTTTGCAAGTTCATGGCTGTCTCATTTTTTCTCCTTAAGCTAAATAAATAAGATAGGACTTTTGTATCTCCATATAAAATACTACACATACGTTGTAATATAGTTCCTTGTGTAGGTGTGGGTCACCCATGGCCCAGTTCATAACAGGGCATGCAGAGCCACGCTGAACCACACAGGAGAAAACAAACTCCTAAAACTCCATAACATCCTGATAGTTCATAACATAACATCCTGAGATGTGCCCTACCAATGACGCCCAGGATTTGACCATATATAGACAGAACTTCCCTGAGCAGTAGATTAGAAATTGTACTTTTACAGGCTGTTTTTAACCACATGCTATTGCTCCTCCTGCCTTTGTCCTATCTCAATAAAAGGGGCTCTCAGACCCCCAATCTAGGGCGCTCCATCCCGAGAAAGATCGTGTCCATTGCACACATATAGATACCGAAAGAGGACATACATTTTTGGGGGGGTTGATAGGGTGACGTTTAAGATTTCTTTCTAGGGTAGAATGCTTCATGAGAATGGTTCGGCAAAATCTTAATAGTAAACAGTTGCTTTAATGCAATTGCCCTATGTAAGAGTTAGTAAATGGGCCTAGGAAACCTTCATCCTCTAGTCATGTGGAAGCAGCTTTTATAATTTATCTTCACCATTAGGGCATGGGGGAGGGGGAGGGGGGAGATAGAAAAAGTCAAGATGGCAACACACCTCAAAAATCTGCCCCCCCCATCCCATGGACACACTGCACCCAGTTCCTTATGAGAGTTTTTTTTTTTGTTTAATTTGTTAAACAAAAGAATGTATCATGGGAAAGTTAAAAGGAAGTATTTCTCTGATATCATTTGATATAAATTATAAAACAAAAATAAGGTGTATTTTTATATAAAACTAAATAAACACAAATCTTACTAATTTTGCAATTAGTGTAGTTTATATATTATTTGGACATATGAAATATGCTTACTAATAACATGTCCTGCTTTTAATTCTGTTCAGACCATTGAGATAATAATTTACTTCTTAATGTCAGGAATTCTACTGCCTTTCAGAGGGAATTGAAGTAAGGACATTAGTCCACTTCACATTATTCTCCCCACATAAAAAGCAAATGCTTGTAGCTAGAGACTTGTTATTACCTCTGTAGCACAAACATAGTGTAATTAATTTCCTTTATAAGTCATGCACCAGAAATTATCATTAACCAAAATCAATACAGTAAGCACTAATTATTAGAACTGTGATACCGAGTATGGAAATTCCTACTGTAATGAGTAGTACTCATATCATTCAATGATACAAACTAATTATAAAAAAGCTCTATTCTATGCAGAGATGGGAAACCAATCTTTCAAATGTTCTTGAGCTAAAGTTCTCAACAGTCTTCACTACTCGCCACACTGATTGGAATTACTAGAAGTTGTAGTTATTGATTTGATTCACACACTTGTTTAATCCATAGTTTCTTGAATAACCTGAATTGGTTGGATTCATGCAATGTCCTCAGTTATAGATAAAGGATATTGTGTTTTATGATCTCAAGATTATGTCACCAAAATTCAGTACGACATTTGACAAATTTTAAGAACATGTTTGTTTGTTTTTGTTTTACAAAATAAAGCTTTTGATGAGGAAGAGGAGGGGAAGGGCTCAAGAAAAAAAATAGTTTAATGTCTAAGAAAAATGCCTCTTCTTCCAGATCTTTATATGTGACCATATCTTACATTCAAAGAACTCAACTCAAATAGAACTTTGCATCTTGTGTGACATTTGAATATACATTATATGAAATATTATGAATTGATATCTCTGTATGGATAGTCATGCAGTGTAAACATCTTAATAGTTCTCTTGCTTTTTTATAGAAAACTATTTTATTCTGTAGCAGAACCTCAAATATGATGGCCTCGCCTAGCTCTCAGCTTGAAGTGCATGTTTCTTTGGGGTAAATTTTTTTTGGGTGGGGAAGGTAGATTTTCTCACTAGAATCTAGATAGGTCTTCTCATATGTTGCTGCTGCATTTCGTATGTACGAGAGTCTTAAGAGAACTAAGAATATTTATGTTATCTGCTAATGATATTACTGTATGCAACAACATCCAATTCTATAATCTAAGATTATATTTTAAGTTTAGAAAAGCAAAATATAGGTCTTCAAATGTCAAATGGAAAGCACACTTAAGGAATAATTCTATAGAAACAGCTAAATGTTTTAGTATGGCATCATAATACCTATCTGAGAATGTTCTTTTCTGAGTATTCTTAGTCTGGATCATGACTAAAACCCTTCATCCAGCCGAACATTTCTGTCCCCTTATCCTCACTACATCCTCTGAGGTGCAGGAGACCCTTCCACTTTGTGAAAAAACACCGAGATCTGCAGCAAAAGGAGAAAATGGATGAGATTCGTGAGAATAGCTTGAGGGGGAAGAAGAGGGGGAAGGACAGTCCCTAATGAGAAATGTGACTTTTAATTCATGCACTTCTGGATCCAACTCATATTCCTATTATAATACTATATTGTCTAATTAAAATTCTTCTCAGTACTTATGTGATAGTTGCTAACTTTCTTCAGATGCATGAAAAGTTGAATTCAAATATTTTTGGGGTAAACATTTTGTAAAGATTCCTCAGTGAAGATACTAGATTTCTATATGATGTGGTGTGTCTAAAAATATGAATTCTTATTTTCACAAATCTTGTGAAAGCTACATACGTGAATAAACCTAATGCTTGCTTAGAATCAGTGTTATAATAGGGAATAAAACAATATTAGTGTTGTTTTATAGGGCTGCTGAACTCTGAATTAAGATTGATCTTTCCCTCCTTGTTTGTATCCCAGCTTGTTCTGGGATGTTCTAAGCACAAACATGTATCCATGATACAAACGAATTTTAATTAAAATATCTAATTCATAGTATACACTATTATGTTCATTTGACTGTGATGGGTGATTATAGGAATTGAATAAATAAATAATTGTATTGATGTGCATGATAAACTGATACATTTTAAAGCCATTTATTTCTTAAAAGACACAGAGGTGACTGGATGGATGGATGGATACAAAGCAAGTTTTTTATTATGTTTTGTTAAAAGTTTATTGTATGGCTGGAATTAAATTATTTTCTTGTTTGGCATAAAAAAAGGAGTTGCCTGCTGTTAGGTAGGATTGCAAAATCTGTTTTTGCATACTGTTCCTCCATACCAGAGACTGCCAATTTCTTGTTATTCGTCCCAGCCTATTGCCAAAAAACTAGAATGATATATTGTCATTCTTTTTTCCCAATCAAAATTGTATCCTTTTAGTCCTTATTCTGAATTATTCTGAAAGGACCTTTAGATCTATGACACAAATTACTTTCTAATTTTGAAGAGCATTTGCTTCATTCCTACCATAGCCATTCTTTGCCTTCTTTATGGAAGGGTTGTTTTTAATTACAATATCAAAGATTTATATTTTCATATTTTGATCTGGTCCAAGTATGTTTCATATTTTGCTTCGAGTTTCAACTTTTTGGTGTTCATGGAATATTGATCAAATTCTGCCTTTGAAACCACATATTATAAGATTATTCTAATAAAGTTGGTATAGCAAAATTATCTAGCAAGACATTGTAAGTAAACATAGTTCTGGTAGGTTACTTACTACAAGCATATCTTAATTAGTTGTAATAAAATAAAAACAGTTTTTAGGAGGGCTGAAATCACATTAATAAACTATCCAAGAATGTTTAAAGAATTGCTGGCCATGTGCAAATTTCATTTATAGTCGATAGAGTTTGAAGGTTTGAAGGTTGAAGGTTTATTAACATTTATAGGCCGCCCTTTTCCCTGAGGGGACTCAGGGCGGCTTACATAAGATCAGGGGAGGGAAATACATACAATAACATAGAGAGTTGATATAGTCATGTTCTTCTTGTATTGATCGAACATAAATAGTAAAACTTTAAAATGAGTATTGTAACAATCTTTGCATATATTTTATGAAATCTGAACTCATGCAGTACATTTCTCTTCTTCCAAAATGCACAGCTTTGTCTGGCATTTTTTTCCTATTTGGGAGAGGAGATTTTATTTCATGTGAGATCAGTTACAAACTATTTAAAAGACTGCTAGATAAGGTAGTTGATGCTGGGGTTTTCAGTAGAGGTGGCAAGGATAATGGCTTAAAAAGTAAATACACCTGCATGAACATAGAGATATAAATTCATGTTAATGGTATGCTTCATATTGTTATTATTTCCTAGAGTGGGATTTTATCAGACCAGTAATTGAAGTAGAGTACCACCCTATGCATACTTAATTGAGGAAAAAACTGATGGAAATAAACAAGATTTAATTCTGATTAAATGTGGAAGAATTGTGGGTTGGAATAGCCTTGCCGTCTATATTTAGTGCACAAAGTGTAGAATTCACAAATTCAAATTAAATATGGTAATTTCCATAAGGCTAGTTTTCACATGAAAACAGTAGATGAGGGATGATGCTATGGTAGGGAAAGAACCCAAAATATGACCAATTTTTCCATGTATGGTTGCATATCATATACACCGTCAAATGCATAACTTTTAAAATTGTTTTTAAGACACACTGTCACTCTAATTGACATTAGACTGTAAGATTAACTGTACTATATAGTTATAAATCTATAGAAAATTGTAGGTTTGGGCATTATTTTTAATCTTTTCTCGTGCATCATTAAAATACTTTGGGGTATGAAAACATAGCGAAGGCGTAGTGTTCAAATCTCCATTTTCATAAAGTCCACAGAGAGAACCATTTTTGTTAGTGTTCTGTGATGTCTTTGAGGTCAAAAAAAAAAAGTCATTGCGGCTTAAGATTTTGTAAACAAGATGCAAGAAATATCCAGTGTTGCAACATGAGAATAGAAGTAAAATAACTGGCCATAGGATGAATACTGTACACCATGAAGGTTCACCGACAAATGCGCACTCGACAAAAGCGTGCTGACAAAACCGTGGTGAGAAAACCGTGAGGTTGAAATTGCGCCGATGAATGGGCACAGAAGCGCACCGACAACAGCGCGCCAACAAAAGCGCGCCTTCAACAAACAACTAATAACAACCTAATAACCCTAACCCTAATCCTAACTCTAATCCTAACCCTAACCCTAAACCTAACCCTGAACCTAACCCTGAACCTAAGCCTAAGCCTAACTCTTACTTTAACTTAAATCGCGGTTTTGTGGGCGCGGTTTTGTGGGCGCGTTGTTGTGGGCGCGTTTATGACGTCATGGTTTTCTCACCGCTGTTTTGTTGGCGCGCATTTGTCGTGCGCGCATTTGTCGAGTCACACACTATGAAAAGTACCAAATTTGTACAGTTGAAACAGCCACCTACTTCTCATATCAGCAATTGTGATGATTAATGTTTTGGGATAGTTATATCAGATCTGCCAATACTTCATGGCATAAGTATTACCGTATTATACTAGAACATTCACTCACTGCGATGCGGTATATATTTGGAGATATATGGCATATACAAAAGCCAATGCAAATATTGTTATAACAGAGCTGTAGGTGTAAACTGCATGTTTCGAATATATACTACAGGGGTATATAGTACAAGTTTGTTCTTGTTAAAGTTTGTTCTTTTGGCAATCATCTACACTTTACTAGCAAAGCAAGTACTAGCAATAAAAACAGCAAAACCTTTTTAATTTGAGCATGCAGTGGAAGAACTAAAGGCTTTTGTGTTTCATAAAGTTAGGGAATTTGTGAAATCCTGTTCTATGTGTTACTGCAGTGGTTCCCAAACTTGGCAACTTTAAGACTTGTGGACTTCAACTCCCAGAATTCTCCAGCTGGCTGGAGAATTCTGGGAGTTGAAGTCCACAAGTCTTAAAGTTGCCAAGTTTGGGAACCATTGTGTTACTGCATGATAAGGTGGTGGTGGAGCAGTGCACACGCAGAGTGTAAAGACTAAATGCATGAATCCCTTGCTTGATGCCCCACATAAAGCCAGATTATGGGGAAGTTGCATCCATTTTTTTGTGTTGCCTTGTCATGCCTGGCTGTTTATTTATATAGCACATTTATATAAGACAAGAGAGTGGATGTTTATACCGAAAGTTTTTTTCCTGTGCTAATGGACACTAACGCAATTTCAGTCATGCAATTAACACCTCTCGGTGTCAATTCTGCTTTAAGAGCCGTTTCTGTACGAAGACAAAAGTGTATGTTGCACATTGCAGTTATGGGCTGACACAAAAAAAACACCATGCATTGCAGTCCATTGGATATGTTCAGCAGAGTTCTTCTCAAGGACGTGTCCTTGATACTGTGCAAAATGGTACGCAGGATTAAATTATCATCTTCATTTTTTTAAAAATCGCTCTGAGAACTCTGCTCCGAAATCTTTTAAAGGTAAAACTTTTTCAAGGTTACATCTGGGAAGTCTGGATGTGAGCCCATACTCCAATGTGACGATTATTGACGCCGTTTCCATATGTCTCACTGGTTTATTTCTTATTCCCTGTCTCTTTCATTGGAAGAAATGTAAAAAAGAGAAGATACGATCCAAGTCAACAAGGCATTTAAGGAATTCGCTGGAAGAATGCGGCTGTGCGTAAACGTGGACTCTGGCTTATGGAGGCTCTTTGAAGCAGCTGGCTCTTCCTGCAGAAGAAGCATCCCAGGCATTGTCAAGCGGAAGCATTTATGAAAGGGCTGAAGGAAAAAAAACCTGTACTTTGCTGGAGATTTCAATTCAAGGACTTCCTCCACTCATCTCTCTCTTCTTTTGGGGATGTTAGGGACAAAACGAACTTCGGGGGAAGGAACTATTTTCGCCTATTTTTTGTTCTAAACAAAAATGGAGCAAACCAAGCGCAATAAGTAGACTCTTTCAAACTATTTAAATAGGTAAAGAATTTCTTAATAATTTTGAGTTCGCATGATCTTTTAATATTAATGGCAGACTCCAGTGGCATGATAATTTCTGAAACGGTGAACTGCATGGCATAAACACAGCAAACAAGCTAGCCAAGAGGGCCTCAAATAAAAAACTATTTACCAAGAACGTGACAGAACGAAACACGGAAGAGCTGGTTCTAGGTTTTACCTATGAAAGAGAGGATAACTCCTTAATTCTACCTAATATAGGTGGTATTCTTTATTTTGTGCATTTATTGCTTTTGGGCAAGCCTCTTTGAGGAATGGCAGACCATGCTACATTGAAATATATATTTTTAAAAAAGGCTTTGGGGGGGAAGTCTTATCAAACTCCATCCTTACACATTTTTAAAATGTTTCGTTCCATACGTAATCTTAAGCTGTACACGATCTTAAAATGTTGCTCCTATTTAATTTCGGGGTAGCACTTTATATTTTAAGAGGTTTGCAGGGAAATTCCACAAATAAAGAGGTATGCTTTTTAAATATGTATGCTTGAAACCAAAAAAAAGAAAAAAATGTCCATCCAAAACCAATATGTGTAAATGAATATGTATACAATGATTTCTTCTTCTTCTTCAAATGCATTATTTGCATCCATGCAGATATTTTGTATATATTGTAAGAAGCTGACACCCTCTCAAATTAATCACAGAAGTGCCAAGCTTATATCTTTTTCGTTTTGCCATGTTGTTTTCCTTTCTTAGTCTCATATTGTAGGACAGGAAAGAAACGTAAATAAGCCTTAAATACTGAGAGCTTTTAACAGGTTAAGGCGTTCGGTGTATTGTTTTATAAAGCCCAGCCTCCCCTCACCCTCAGGACTCCATTCATTTTTTTTAAAAGTGCATAAATAGCACCCAGATATCCATGCATTTTTTTGAAATTATTTCTGTAGTAATTATTTTTCAAAGCATAGCTTTGAACCTTCCTATTAGGCTACATGTGGTTACTGTTATGGAGGTCTGAAATAGAGAAAAACAATGAGAATATTGCCATGTGCATAACCAGATAACATTGAATCCTGCTTAGACATCGAAGTGGCATTCATGAAACAATAATTTAGCCTCTTCCCTTCTCCCAAACATCCAAGCTCTGCCATAATCACAGCTTTCCGTCACTTCTCCAATTAGCAAATGTGAAAAGCTTTAATGGCAAATTCCAGTAACTCCCAAAGTGTAGTGGAAATAAAGCTTGCTTGTATGGATGCACCTCTGCCGGCCAACCGCAAGTTAATATTATGCCAATATACAAGGCAGCATCCCATTCTAGTTTTATTAGCACTGATGCTGCAGCTGCGGTCATACTTAAGACTTTTCTATGCCTATGTGCCGTGCTAATTAAGCAATTCATGGTCATTGAAGCAGCCATAAGATAACAAACATATTGTTATCCTTTATTACAGTTGCTATGATATCAGAGCAGTGTAAACTGAACCTGCAATCCTATCCAAAACTCCAAATGCTTGATCATTCATTGCAATGGAAGACTGCTTTGGAATAAGCTTTAAGTGCATAATGAAAAAGCAACTTGCTTAAAAGCATTTTTCCCAGTCACAGGTATTTGGGCATGGGATATTTATAATTTGGTTAATCATATAGAAATCATTTCAATCTCTATATAAATGTTTATTCTTTTAAGATATATTACCCATTGTGAATTAGCATTTTAAAAAAGCAAAGCGAAGCAAAATCTGATACTTTTCAAGTTACGTTTGGATTTATTTTTTGATTTCCCTGGGTCCCTTAATACTATACCAATGTTTTAGGATGCCTTTCATCAAGCTTTATTGACAATTGTGTGAAATCATAGTGGTTTGGCATGACAATCATTTTAAATTCCGTTTGAGTTAACTCAGGGGTGGGCAACCTGTGGTCCTTGAGCCAACTGTAGCACCTGGATTTGTATTTATTTGCTTATTTATTTACACCCAGAACTATTAGAGATTATGCTGTTGAAATTCAGTGAAAATAAGAAAATGATTCCTCATTTTTTTTAAATGGGAAATGTAAGAAATAAAGAGTACGAACTGTTTACCATACCTAAATAAGAAAAATACTCTTCCTGAAACTCCAGCTCCCATTACTAATGTGACTTATTGTGCTTATATAATGCATCATTGGCCACAAAATATTAAGCACTTCCATTTAGCAGGTTGCTGTCTTTACATAAACCTTGCAATGGATTGAAGTTACTGTTCTACAGTGAGTGAAAAAAGCACTGGGAAAAGTCTGGAATGCTATTATATTGATATTTAAAGTTAATACTCTCCAAAGTCAGCAATGAATTTTACCTTTTCTTCCTGACCTGAAAAAAGCAAATTGGAATAGATTCTACATGTGATGTGCTCAAATCCTCCCTTTTCCAATATAAAACGACCCTATTGAATATTTTATGTAATGCCACTTTGTGTTTAAGTATATTGGAAATTGAAATAAATAGGTGCTAAGTGAGGGTTTTGTTTTGGGAGATGTGGTAACCACAGTGGACAACGCCATTCAATATGGCTACAAAAACCAGTCTGTTATATTCAGTAAAATCTTTACATAATTCACAAAACATTGTAATGTGCGATGTGATTTTTTTTTTTTAAATCAGACCACACTGGTCCCAAAATTGTGTACATATGCTAAAGAGTTGGGGTAACTTTTTGTTACACTAACAATTTCATAAGAAATATAATTTCTTTTCTAAATTTCTCCTCTGCTGTTTGGTTCTGTATAGATGCATTTAAATACACAGATTATGTATAGACTATAAATGACCACACAACCACAAAGCTCACACAAATGAATTGTCACGTTTTCAGTGGTCCTAGCCTTACATCATCAAACCTGCTAAGGTCTATACTTATTTTATAAGCATTCATTTACAATATTTTGTAAAGAATACATGCAATTTAGGTTTTTTTTTTAACACAATATCATTGTAATGGTGTTCAACACAATAAAAAAAAACCCATTTCAACCGTTATATTTTTGTTTCATTGATAGGATTCAACTCGACAGGAAATGTATGGAAATTTTATATTGCTTATATTGATATGCTGCATGATCCCACTGAATTCAACCAATTCTCAGAGAGGAAAGCTCCACTACGCAAATTAACAAGAATATATTCTAGGTGCATGTTAAAATAAATTACATAGGACTGGAGTTGTACAAGATTTTCTTTACTATGCAATGATAGGTATTGCACAAACTTAAAATTCAAAGACAAATGTCTGAGGAACTTTACAAAATACTTGAATTATTTTTGATCTAAAAAAAACTATCAGTCATTTTCTAATCATTGTTGCTTTCATTATTAATATTCATCTAAAATAGTGATTATTTTTAAGGTGCACAATTTAACAAATTTATTTTGTCTGAAGCTAATATTCATACCTTGTTGGCGGCAGATGAATGGGAATTCAGTTATTGTTTTGCATCTTAGTAAATTAGTATTAAAGACGTCATAAACATGGAAATCGGCTTTTGCGTTTTTCTTTCCTGTGCTGTTAGTAGATTAAATTTCACATCAGACCTAATTTCCAAGAAAATGAAGGCTGTTTGCTATTTTTTTTTATAGAACATTGGGAAAACAGTTACCAAGTTCACTTTTGTTGCAGATGCTAATCTCCCTTGTTAGCAAACTTGTAATGTTAGATGTTCTTGTGACTGAGGAAAAATCAACATTATGAATGTGCAGTTCAACATTTATTTATTTATTTATTTATTTATTATTTATTTATTAGACATATTAGACATATACCGCTTCATAGGGCTTTCAGCCCTCTCTAAGCGGTTTACAGATTTTTAGCAAATTGAGTCAGCAAATTGCCCCCACAGTCTGGGTCCTCATTTCACCCACCTCGGAAGGATGGAAGGCTGAGTCAACCTTGAGCCGGTGAGATTTGAACCGCCGAACTGCAGATAACAGTCAGCTGAAGTGGCCTGCAGTACTGCACCCTAACCACTGCGCCACCTCGGCTCCTCCTAACATATAGTACATGGACCATTATACATTAAATGAATATCCTATGAATTAATAACACCTTTTGGAAGAATCTGAGGATTCATAATGATTAAGCCCTTCCAGAAACTCTAGTCCTACCTGGAAGTGGCCCCATTGAAAGCAATACTTCTTTAAACTTGAAATATATAGATTGAAGTATGTTTTTAGAACCCCAAAAGGCCCAACTGGGATCATTTATTTGACTGCCTGAGAGCATCCAGAATTTTATGTGTAAAGTTGGGTATACCTATTGCCACAGTATGGTCTTCTTGACCTCTCAGAAGCCTTCAATACCATCAACTATGCTATCCTTCGGGGCCATCTGTGGGGCTTGAGGCTGGGAGTCCAGTGCAGTTTTGGCTTCTTTCTCTAATGCCGGCCTAAATTGGTATTGATAGGGAGTGAGAGGTTCAGCCCGCGGCCACTCCTTTGTGGTGTACCACAGAGTTCAGTATTCACTCCTTTGTAACATTTGCATGAAGCTACTGGGTGAGATCATTCGTCATCATGGGTTGAGGTATCATTTGTATGTTGATGATACTCAATATCTTCACCCCTGGTGTTCCAAGTGGTGCTGTGACTGCCCTTCCACAGTGCTTGGCGACAGCCTGGACAGGGGACAACAGGCTTTCAGCTGACCTCTAGCAAGATCTTGAGAGACCGCCTGCTGCCAATTACCTCCCATAGACCCGTTAGATCGCACAGGGTCGGCCTCCTCCGGGTTCCGTCCACCAGCCAATGCCACCTGGCTACTACCCGGGGGAGGGCCTTCTCTGTAGCAGCTCCGGCCCTTTGGAATGAACTCCCTGCGGAGATTCGGACCCTCACCTCTCTCCAGGCCTTCCGGAAAACTGTCAAAACCTGGCTGTGCCGGCAGGCCTGGGGTTGATGAGTTCCCCTCCCCTCTCGACTTGTATGGCTGTATGACTCTTGTGTATTTTAATTACGTGTATTGTGTTTGTATCCCCTTTTCCCCTTTCGAGTTGTTCGCCGCCCTGAGTCCCTCCCAGAGAAGGGCGGCATACAAATAAACTAAATCTAATCTAATCTAATCTAATCTAATCTAAAGATCCCATCAGTCAAGGGATTTCAACTAGCAGTCTAGAAGAGAAGCATCCACCTGTCCTTTGGAATATCTTACCACATGAAGTGAGATGGACTTTCCATAGTAGCCTTAAGGCCTGATTCTGCCAGATAGCTTGGGCCATAAGGGGAGAACCTCGCACTGGAAATGGTTGATTAATTAAGAGCTAATCCCACTCCATCCCCCAGGCATCCAGCTCCCCCACCCTCCTCCATCTTGCGTCACTTATTTCTTTTGTCTGTGTGGTCATTTTGTAGCTGATAGTTTTAATGTTTTTTATAACTCTGTAAGCAGCCCACAGTTGCTTTGAGATGAGATGGGCAGCAAATGAATTTAATAAATAATAAATACCCTAATTCATAGCACCAATGCATTGTGGTAGCAGCCTCAGCTTCATTAAACTGACGTAAAAGTGCCATGTCATCATTTTGACTGCAGTCACTGATAAGAAGTTGCAGGAAGGAGGGTTTTGATGGAATATATGGAGGAGGATTATGATGATGGCCAAGGTGATCTGGTGACCATAGTGAAAAACATTTTAATCATGGTGAAATCAGTTATATGGTTATCTCCAGTGGTGGGTTTCAAAAATTGTTCGAACCTACTCTGTGGGTGTGGCCTCCTTTGTGGGAGTGGCTTGCCGCCCATGTGACCGGATGGGAGTGGCTTGCTGCCCATGTGACCGGATATGAAGATGCCGACGACACTTGTCAGAACCACCTTAAACTACCTCACACACAGCACTGGCATGCATAAGAATATGATGTAAACTTGTTTTTTAAAAGGGATCTTTGGTTTGCGTTAAAACAACTTCAACACACGCAATGTTCTGATTGCACCACAAACGCAGTAGTCATCCTTACCTTTCACAGAGGCACTGAGTTTTATAAATATGAGCATGATAGTGTCGAATAATCATATCCAAGGACCAGTGGTGGGTTTCAAATTTTTTTGGAAGCTCTTCTGTAGGTGTGGCCTGCTTTCCGGGTCCACTGGTGGAACCTCTTCTAAGCGGTTCGGTAGATTTAATGAACCGGTTCTACCGAATAGGTGCGAACTGGTAGGAACCCACCTCTGGTTACCTCGTAGCAAAGCCACATTAGATACTTGTCTCCAGTAGCTGTCTTTAGAAGATTGGGCGGATGGAAGACACAGGAGCCGTAGGACTACTAAAAGCAGGAACTTTATTCGTAACAGTGGTGACAGCGATTCAAAACGGCAAAGATCGCGCCAAGGTATTTATACTTAGCAATGTAACAATATTCCAACCAATCAGGGGCCGAGTACTGTTCAGCAACTGCTAATGCAGTACCTCGGCCAATCAGGAACAGTAGCTGGTTAGCAACAGGCTATGCTGCGTCCCAACCAATCAGGGCGCAGCATAGGCTGTTGCTGGCCTTTTAATAATATCCAGGATATTTAACACTGTCCTCATACTCTCACAAGTTATTCACTCAGCACTTTTACAAAAGTGCACAGCTATGCATTTGACTGCCTGATTTAATGCTTTATTGTGCACTATTTAAAAAATAATAATGAATCAGCTTTCTAAAAAAACCACAGCCTTCCTGCCAAAAGAATACTTATTTCCTTTCCCCCCTCATCATGGGAATAGAAAGCTACAAGATGCTTTGGGGGCATTTTTAGTTCATTCCTTAAGACATTTTACTTCTCCTTTGGGATTGTCGAAAGAAATGTCCTTCTGGATTCAGCTCCAAGTGGGGGAAAAGACACTGGAGACATGGAGGCTGCTTGGAAAGAGGGTTTATTGTTGGACAGGGCCACATGGCTTGAGCCCTGAACAGAAAAGGTGATCACATGCTTCAATGTTGGGTGAAGAAGAAGAGAGATGAAGAGAGAGAGAGGAAGGGGCTTGGTGGGCTTTTTATAATCTGTTCAGCCCCACCTCTCTGTTTCCTGTTCCTGTGTAAGAAAATGTATTCTGATTGGTTGTCAGAGTCCCATGGGGCCATGCAGGGGCAACTCTCTAGGCTGTGTTTTGAATCCCAAGTTTGATTGAATTCTCAGATGCCATGTGGTGAATTGGGTAAAGGGCTAATATTTAATCCCATCACCCTGGAGCTGAAGGGGAAAACTCTTTTATTATGTAGAATAGACTGGTTTGGGCATCTTAATGGGCCATTGCCAAAGGGGGATGGGCAGGAAGCTGCAGGGAGCTACTTTGTCTTTAAAGCATGTTTCTCTCTTTTCACATCGAGGGAAATATAATATTCTGCCTTTTCAATATTTCCTAGGATATTTCATTCTTCTAGGAGAGGGCTAGGTGCTAACTTTCTATAGGGTTTTAGGCTTCTGCCTGTAGATGCTCATAATGGGCTTGGTTATGTTCTGCTAAATATGAACATCTGTGAATGAACTGGAGCAACTGAGGCAGAGGTGGGTTCCTACCAGTTCACACCTATTCGGTAGAACCGGTTCGTCAAATCTACCGAACCGGTTAGAAGAGGTTCCACCAGTTGGACCCAGAAAGCAGGCCACACCTACAGAAGAGCTTCCCAAAAAAATTTGAAACCCACCACTGAACTGAGGGAATGAGAAGGTCCACATTTTCCTACCAGAGGGATATGGGCCAAGGAAATGGGGGGGAAAACCTGCCCACGTAATGCGAGGAAGAACATTCAGCATAGATACAAAACAGGTAAATCAGGCCCTTGAGAAATTGAAATATTCCTGAATTTAATTGTGGTTCTTCAAAATGGAAGTGCTTCTCAGAAGCCAAAGAACCAATAGCATCTTGAAAGCCAGTGATAAGTAGATGAACATGATGCACTTTGTTGAGAGGCTCTGTAATAAGATGATGAATGTTAGAATGTATGCATATTCATTAGATGCTAATGATATCACAACAGTTAAAACCTTAAGGAACTGAGCTGTCTTATTGTTTCAGAACATAGCAATAGCAATAGCAATAGCAGTTAGACTTATATACCGCTTCATAGGGCTTTCAGCCCTCTCTAAGCAGTTTACAGAGTCAGCATTATTGCCCCCACAGTCTGGGTCCTCATTTCACCCACCTCGGAAGGATGGAAGGCTGAGTCAACCTTGAGCTGGTGAGATTTGAACCGCCGAACTGCAGATAACAGTCAGCTGAAGTGGCCTGCAGTACTGCACCCTAACCATTGCGCCACCTCGGCTCCTTCCGCCACCTCAGAATGCTATGGAAATGAGAGAAATGGAATTTGTCATTTGTGCAGATATCCTGATATCCGTGTGCTTATACGCCAATACAGTTGGGTACCACTAAAATAATTATGGTTGCTTGGCTTCTAACGAACCCACTGAAACAAGGTGAATTATAACTTTCAGGGAGATGTACTAGGAAATTTTCTCCTTTATTACTTGAAATGGAGAAGAATGGAAAACAGCAGTGCCCAAGGCCCTAATCTCATCATTACCTTTCCAGAAATTCTTAATTAGTCCAGCAGTAATAACGAACTACATGTTCACTATGCAAACGATAGACTTGAAAGCTCCCGAATCTCATTAAAATTAAGTATAAAGTCTCTTTTAAGATTACTGCAAATGGCCAGGATGAAGAGATGTGTCTGAAGGCCATGCGCATAATTGCCAGTATCTTCCATCATTACGTTATTTCCAGGAAGTTTTGAAAGATGAGGCCAGGCCTCAATTATACACAAAAGTTCTACAATTATGACTAGTTCTACTCTCACCAGCTCAAGGTCTGACTCAGCCTTTCACTCTTCCAAGGTTGGTAAAATTATGACCCAAATTGCTGGTTAAGGTTAGGTTAAGGTTTATTTAATTTGTATCCCGCCCTATTCCCGAGAGACTCGGGGCAGCTAACAATCTGGGGGGAAGGGGGGGTACCAGGGGTGGGTTTCAACCGGTTCGCGGCGGTCCCTGTGAACCGGTTGGTCGCCGAACCCGGAAGTAAGTAACTTCCGGGAACGGCGAAGGGCGCGCCCGCCCACCCGCGGTCCTTACCTGGTTTTGACGAGTTCTGCGCTTCCACACATGCGCAGGACGCATACAGCGCCTGCGCGATCGTCCAGGAGCAGCTGGAGCGTCGCGCAGATGCTAGTACGCATGCGTGCACCGCGCGCGTGCACGAGGACGACGCCGGCCCCGTTCCAACTGAACCGGTTGGAACGGGGCGAGAAACCCACCCCTGGGGGGTACAAAATAAAAGTAAAAAGACAAACAATTTAAAAATATGGCAACATTCATACCTCGGATGGGGCTGGAAGATTCAACAGCCCCAGGCCTGCTGGAACAACCAGGTTGTTTCTAGCTTTGCGGAAAGCCGGCAGGGTGGTAAGGGTCCGGATCTCGACGGGGAGATCGTTCCAGAGGGCCGGAGCAGCCACAGAGAAGGCCCTCCCCCGGGACAATGGGGACAATGGTGATTTAAAACCAACAAATTCTGCATATAGATCCACTTGGGGTTTAATGGAATTTCTTTCAGGTATACATTGTTCTGCATACAATCCTTGGGATTTTCCCTAGGATTGAAATCACTGGTGCACCACCGGCCTCCTTGTAGCTGTTACTCCACCCAGAGCCTGTCAGGAGATTTTAAAAGACTCCCAGTGGCTGCATCAAGGTGAGAGAAAGGGAGGGAGGGAGGGAAAGAAAGGGAGGAAGGGGGAAGAGAAAGAGAGGGGGGGAGGGAAAGAGAAAAGGAAAGTGGGAAAGAGAGAAGGAGGGGGGAAGGGGAGCGGGAAGAGAGAGGGAGGGGAAATGAGAGGGAAATGATATTGCAAAAGTTTTTTATTGTTGCTAAATGTAATACTTCAAAAGCAGAAAAAAAAGAGGGCATAAAAGTGCATTTAGCACGTTTTTCTTAGAACAAGTAGTTGAACTCTGCCTTGTTTATCATTATTTTAGGTAGTGAAACTTCATTATTCAGGTTAAATTGCTGTGTTGGCACTTTGCGATAAATAAGTGGGTTTTGGGTTGCAGTTTGGGTACTTGGTGCTGAAAAGGTTTGCAACCACTACCCTAAACATATATGTGTGTGACATTACATTGTAATAAATTGCACCAATATGAACATGTTGCGCCCGCCCTGCAAGTCTATCATACTACATACTACAACTACTTATGATGTTATGTTGCATTCAAGAGTCTGACAGCCCACGGATAAAAACTGCTCTTCAACCTGTTCATACAACTACCCGACAGTAGGAGAAGTGCGGAGCAGGGAGTGAGTTGTCCCTCAGGACTTTCCTCACTTTTCTAAGGCAGAAAGTCCTAGTAATTTCATCTAGTGATGTCAGGGGGACAGCCCATGATGTTTTGGGCCATGCTCATCATAATTCCCCTCTTAGAGCTTTTGACACAAGACAGAGAAACGCCAGCAACTCCCACATGTTTATAAAGGGGAAAGAAATGGGGGGGGCGGGTGGGGGGGAGGTTTCCAGAATCTTAGACGTCTTCAGATTCTTAGAAGAAAGAAAGTTGCGTAAAATTACCATTCATTGCAGGAGTAATTCATTTCAGCTTTCCAAAAGGACTTGTTTTTTTCCTAGAGTTTGGAGAGTGAACTGGGATACAGTGAGTAACCCAGGAGGTCCTGCCAGCTGCAGCACCATGAACAGTTCTTCTGTCTGTCTGTCTGTCTGTCTCTCTCCCTCTCTCTCTCCCCCTCCCTCCCTCTCCCTCTCCCTCCCCCTCTCTCTCTCCCTCCCTCCCTCTTCCTCTCTCCCTCCCTCTCTCCCTCTTTCTCTCTCTCCCTCTCTCTCTCTCTCTCTCTCTCTCTCTCACACACACACACACACACAAATACACACAAAATACCAAATAACTGGTTGACGACAGGCTCCGCTCTGGAAGACCAAGAAAGTCGACAAAATGGCAACGCATTTCAATGGCTGACAGGAAGCCTCACCTCACCTCATATTACAAGAATCTGAGGTGAAACGTGTGATGTAAAAGTGTGCACAAGCACAGTGTGTCACACACTACTTGCCAGAGGCTCAAAGGCTGCAGGGCTCCAAGTAAACCTTTGCTAACAGACACTCACCGTTCTTGTCAACGTGCGTGGGACAAAAGGTATGCCAAGTGGACAAATGAACAGTGGGCCAAGGTCATCTTCAGTGACAAGAGTAATTTCTTACTTGACTGGGAATCAGTACATTAAGTATGTCAGAAGCTTCTCTCCTGAAGAATTTAGACCATACTGCCTAAATCTATCTAGATTTAGGCAGTACGGTCCAAATTGCACATGATGATCTGGGGCTTTATCACTGCTTCTGATATTAGTTGGATACAAATCATGCAGGGAATCATGAATTCCAAGCAGGAGGTTGAAGTCATGGAAAAGACCATGCTTCCTTCAGCTCAGCAACTTGTAGGGAAGGACTTTTACTTCCAGGATGACAACACTCCTTGTCATCGAGCCAAGTCCGTCCAGCAGTGGATGAAGAAGCATGGTGTTCGACTTCTGGATTGGCCAGCTCAGAGCCTGGATTTGAACCCAATTGAGAACTTGTGGGCCAAGTTGGTTATGAAATAAGCAAAAAGCATCCATAGACCAAGCAGGAGTTGATTGAATCCATTATTGCAGCCTGGCACCATATTGTCACCAAAGATCATGTGCAAAAGCGTATATAGTCTATGCCGAAGTGATGCCACCTGGTGATAAGGAATAAGGGCTGGCCAATTTCATATTAGTAACCATGTTTGGTTACCTAAATGGTCCTTTTCAGGGCCATAAACAATAAAAATGTTAACAAAACACTAGCATCGGCCTTAGTAATTGCAACACGCATGCCACTGGGTATGCATCAGTTAATCTATTTTCATAGTCATTGTAAGCATGCAAGAAAATTCACAATCCCCATCCAAACAGCACCAAATTGCAAAAAGCTTATGCTTTTCACTTAAAAACCACCAGTATTTATTTAAATATAATAATATTTGCATAGCAGTTAGCATAAAATATCATAAAATCAATAGCCTATCCCAGAAATGTCATAAAACCATAAACCGTAAAACGTGCAGGACTTTTTCACACAGCTGTATAAAGAAATCTACCTTGTTCCTTGCTTCACATTTTCTGTTAAATTGAATACATGGATTCAAACAAAACCACGAGGAGGTCCATACGCATTCTAATGTTATGATGAGTTCCTGCTCTGACCCCCCTTCTCCGCTCGTTCAAAGACGACAGTCAGACAGACTTAAAAGGAAAGAACTTTATCAGCCTCGACTCACGCTGGCTGCGAGCCCAAAAATAAACATAAGTAAAGTCTCTGGCAAGAAGAGCGTGGCACGACAAAACCGCGCTCGTCAAAATAGCGGTGATAAAACCGCGTCGCTAAAGCCACGACATCATCACCGCACGTCATCACCGCCGCGACAACAGTGTGGCGACTGAAGGGTGCTTTAAAACAGCGCGGCGGCAGAAAGCCAATTTAAATTAAGGTAAGGGTTAGGATTAGGTTTAGGGGTTTGCTTTAGGGTTAGGTTTAGGGTTAGGTTTAGGGTTAGGATTAGGTTTAGGGGTTTGCTTTAGGGTTAGGTTTAGGTTTAGGGTTAGGGTTAGGGTTAGGTTTAGGGTTAGGTTTAGGGTTAGGTTTAGGGTTAGGTTTAGGGTTAGGTTTAGGGTTAGGTTTAGGGTGCTGAGTGCTTTGGAAGGCGCGGATTTGCCCTCCGCAGTTATGTCATCGCGGTAGGGTCGCGTTTTTCCTTAGCGCTTCGGACGGCATGGATTTGCCCTCCGCACTTATGTCGGCGCAGATAAGGGCTTCGCGGTTTTGTGGTGGAACCCAAGAAGATAACAGAATGCAAAAACAAAGATCTCTTATGGCAAAACCAGGTGTACAGAAAGAAAGCAAATCACTTCTCCAAGTGTCTCTTTGAATCAGGGTTACAGAAAGCAAATCACTTCTCCAAGTGCCTCTCACAAACAAACCACGACCGATGAATGATGAACGTTGACTCCTGCAACCAGGGCGTGGCACCATCCGTCCTTTTATCACCAGAAGACGACACTAACGAGCCCCAGCTGCATTGTTAATCTTGCATCCCGACTCAACTCACAGCAAACTTCTGCTGAGTCACAACAAGTTCCCATATTTCATTTCTATATATCAGCTACCACAATGGTTCTCCACTTTCCTTCACCATGGATCATAATATTTCTTCAAGCCTTTGCGGAGCTCCTGTGACGACATGTGGACACACCCAGGGAGAACCATTGAGCACTTGTATTATATGTACCAAGTTTCATACATTAATAAAAGTGCTTTTTAAAAGATATACGGCGAATAGAATAATTATTTGATTTTAAGAGAAACCAGAGTATGAACACCCAGAGACAAAGCAGAAGAAAGAAGTGTAAAAGTTCATGCCAATTTCAATGTATGGATTTTTTTTTTTTTAAACATCTATAATATACATGGTTATCTTCTTTCAACTTGGAAGATCAAGAGAATCCGGAAAGGCTATTACCACCAACTTCAGTTTTCCTGGCTGGTGAGGCCACTTGAGTCATAAGATTAGAGAAAGACTTGCAAAGATGCTCAGCCCGGAGCATCAACTCTTCAGAGGGGTAGCCTGTAAGAACAAAAGCAAAAAATGTTATGCGGAATCAATATAGGTTTGAACCGATATGGCAAATATTCCACAAGCTTGGCTCATAAAAAGCAAACTATTTTCAGTCCAGTAAAAAGCTGTATACAAGTTTGTGATAAAAGTTATTTGATACAAATCTGAAAGCTCCTCAAACATGAAAGATTACTAGATGCAAGAAAGTAGACATTTCTAAACACTATTGCCTCCTTGGGTACAGTGTGTGTGTGTTTGTGTGTGTGTGCACATGTTGATTGAGAAAGCAGATAAAACAGTTTACCTACTTCTTCAAAATGTTGTTCATTAGGATCTTTCTAACAGAAGATTTTATTAACTAGGGTCATAAAGACATAGACCAATTTCCCTGTTAAATGCAGACTATAAGATATTTACTTCAATAATGGCTGAAAGATTAAAGATTAAAGGCACCTGGTGTCGCAGGGCAGTGGTGTGTGCATGCGTGCGCAACACTTGTGCCCGCCTAGGATTCCCGGCCCCGCGTGCAGCATAAGAAATAAGAATTAGAAGAACAAGGGACTGACTTGGTTTGGTATACACAATTGCAGATACAATCTAGATATGAAAAAGATGCTAAATTATATTAAAGTAGACGTAAAGTGAGATTTGGCCATTAAGTGTGAAACCTACTGGGTCAGGCTGGACAGCCTCTCAGGGCCCCTTTACTTCTATATTAAAAGCCACAGAGACAGAGTTGGAGCTCGCAAAAGAATAGGAATCAAGTGCCTAACCACAAGATATCCCTATGTCAAAACCTATGTCAAAAGTCCAAGGTTCAATTAAAGTTTGTTAATGACACGTACTCCATAACAAAAGGAGAAGTAAGACCCCATCTCCTTATAAGGCTTTCTCTCCTCAAGGTAACCACTCAGAAATGGGTTAAGTATTTCCGTGTTGCAATGCTTTTGAGAATGTATAAGAACACGTGCTTCGATAATGAAGATTGTTCAGAACTTGCAATGCTAAGCCATGGGCTCGCTTTCTGAACCTGGCTGCCAAATAAACTTTTCCTGTATCCTGAGAAGTCTAAAGCCTGTCATTTTCTGCAACAATATGGTTTCCACATGGAGATGACAGAATTGAATGAAATACTTACAGGAACAGAAAAGTGAATGATTAAAAAAATTGTATAGTTATTTACTGCGTGTTAAACTAGAAGAAACAGTGATACCGTGGGCAAAAATTTTTGGATACTTGATAAGAGTTAGATAACGGAATAATAATGGGAACGGAATTATAAATTAACAATGGCAACTGCATATAAAGAGAATTTGTACAAAATGTTTTATAGATGGCACACGTCACCTAAAAGATTGGCAAAAATGTTTAAAGACAAATTAACCAAATGTTGGAAATGCTGTCGAATGCTGGGGTCGTATTATTAATCACATGTGGTGGACATGTTCAAAAGCGAAAAAATACCGGGCAAGAATTTGAATGTGGTTTGAGAAGATGACGCAGCAACATATTGACTTAAAACCTGAATTGTTCTTGTTGGGTATCTTACCAGGGAAATATAGTAAAGAAAATGTATATTTGATTATTCACATAATAACTGTGGCTAGAATTTTATTTGCACAAAATTGGAAAGCGGAAGAAATTCCTAAAGATGAAAATGTGATCAAGAAAATATTAGATTGTGCAGAAATGAGTAGATTAACACTAGCAATTAAAGGAAAGGAAGAATCTGATTATTATAATATATATGGGCACTATTTTATCATTGGTTAGAAAATGAATATGGATAAAAAGTAGAAAATTAAATAATTTAGGAAATGTTATAACAGGAGATATATTAAGTTGTAATATTAAAATAAGAACAGATGTATATAAAGATTTTGGTGGTAAGCTATAACTATTATGACCCAAAACATTTGTACTCATAGGACACACTGGTTAATGAATGATGAAAAGTTTCTCAGCTATAATTATACAAAATAGGCCTAGACATTCTCTGCACTTTGGCCCAATTACAATTGCCTGGATTTTGAAGGGAGAATTCATCATAGGGAATTGATAATAGAAACAAGTCCATCCTGCTGCAATTACTGTATTTTTCAAGTATAAGACGCACTTTTTTCCCTCAAAAAAGAGGCTGAAAATCTGGGTGCATCTTATACACTGAATACAGCATTTTTTGCCTCGCAAAACCTCACCCCCTTCACCAAAATGGCCGTGCACAGCTTTTAGGAGGCTTTCAGAGTGCTCCTGGGGGCTCGGGAGGGCAGAACTGAGTGAAAAATGTTTTTTGCTCAATTTTGCTGCCCCCCGGCCCCCAGGAGCACTCTATAAACCTGCTAAAGGCTATCCATGTCCTTTTTTTGACAAAAAAACGGGCCCATTTTTGTGAAAAATGGGTCATTTTTTTCCTCATTTTTGCCCCACCCCCACCCCTGGGAGCACTCTACAAGCCTCCTAAAAGCTATTCATGTCCTTCTTTTGAAAAAAAACAGGCCCATTTTCATGAAAAATGGGAGGTTTGGGAGGTTTGCAGAGTGCAAATTTTTTTTTAAATTTTGCCTCTTCAAAACCTTGGTGCGTCTTATACTCCAGTGCATCTTATACTCTGAAAAATATGGTAGTTCTTAACGTTTCAGTAATTTTAAGCATTTAGCAGGTTCCAATCCAGTTACTCTACTTACTCCTGCTTTTCCAGCAGTGGTAGGTCTCAAAAATTGTTCGAACCTACTCTGTGGGTGTGGCCTCCTTTGTGGGAGTGGCTTGCCACCCATGTGACCGGATGGGAGTGGCTTTCCACCCATGTGACTGGATATGAAATTATGAATTAGTACTTAGGTCGGTCCAAGTAGCTATTCAGAAACTCTGGCATTGAGGCATGCAAGTCTTAAAGCTGTCAAGTTACAAGATCCTTGCACCCCTAACCCTTTAGGAAAAAAAACTAGGGGTCTTCAAACCTGAGAGCTTTAAGACTTGTGGACTTCAACTCCCAGAATTCCTCCTCCAGTCACGTTGGCTCAGGAACTCTGGCATTGAGGCATGCAAGTCTTAAAGCTGTCAAGTTACAAGATCCTTGTACCCATAACCCTTTAGCAGTGGTGGGTTTCAAAAAATTTTGGAAGCTCTTCTGTAGGTGTGGCCTGCTTTCCGGGTCCACTAGTGGAACCTCTTCTAAGCGGTTCGGTAGATTTGATGAACCGGTTCTACCGAATAGGTGCGAACTGGTAGGAACCCACCTCTGATTTCCAGTCTTTTTAACTCTTCAACAATCAGCACCAATGCATATCTGCTAAGTAGTCATGGAACTCATCAGCACCAGCACTGAAAATTAGTAACAAATCCCAGCAAGACTGGGGTTGTTTTTTTCTTTTTGGTTTTACCTGGCTGCACTTGGAGACTTAGCTTTTTCTTCAGTTCTGTTATCACCTGTTGCAGCTCCTCCTCCTCCTCCTCTAGCCGCTTCTCACTAGGGGGTTGCTCTGATGCCACAGAACAGGGGGAGCTTCTGAACTTCATCCCCTTGCTGAAGTGGCCCCCGCTAGTTTCAGGTTTTATATTTCGAGAGCTGTTCGTTAAAGGGTTGAGCTCCAATGATGGGTAGCAAGTTCCATTCTGGATATTCCTTGTCTTCAAGTCTTTTTGGTGACTTGTAGTGATATTCTAAACACATGACAAATGAATAAAATGTTAAATTAGAATTGGAATGTTGCTTAAAACTTCATGTATATAGATATGTAAATATACATATTCAAACAAGGATTCAGCTAAAGAAACAATAATAAGCAATAACGTTACTCATTGCTACTCGATAGATAGATAGATAGATAGATAGATAGATAGATAGATAGATAGATAGATAGATGATAGATAGATAGATGTTAGATAGATAGATGATAGATAGATGATAGCTAGCTAGCTAGCTAGCTAGCTAGCTAGCTAGCTAGCTAGCTAGCTAGATAGATAGATAGATAGATAGATAGATGATAGATAGATGATAGATAGATAGATGATAGATGATATAGATGATAGATAGATAGATGATAGATAGATAGATAGATAGATAGATAGATAGATAGATAGATAGATAGATAGATAGATAGATAGATAGGATAGATTATCCTTCTGCGAAAGAAACACACACAGAAAAGTAATATATATCAAGGAGAAGATAGACTAAAATCTATTTCTTCCTCCCAAAAGCTATCTTCCTGTAATGAGGGGTGGATTTCTTTACTCATTTTGTATTTGTATTTGTATTTGTTTATTATTTATTGTAAGGTATGGGGGAGTATTCTAACTTGCATGCCCCTAGGTAGAGTTTCAAAAGCAGGGCTGCCATCTGAGAAAGATTTAGCCTTTGGAGAGAGCAGCCACATTCTTCCTCACATATCAGTACCTGAGAATGACATGTAGCTCAAGAACTGGAAGCATGTGTCTTTTACAACTTGCCAGTCTGCATTAGAAGAGCATACTCAGTGAGTTACAAATGTACTATTGCATTGGATATGACTGACAGTTATTCATACCTGAATGTCCACTCTCATTTTCTGGACTTGCATCTTGAGATTCTCATGCCTTGCTATTAAGTCATGGCAATTCATTTCTTAGGATGCAGTTTCTGTCCCTGGTTTGCTGAAACTGAGATTCTCCTGGCTTGTTTTTAGTTCATGCCACTTTTATTTCCAGTGCAGAGTTTTTGGCTTCTTGGGCAGAGTGAAGAAGTTGTATTTTATCTTTCCATTTGTTGATCTGTTCCAGAGGTTCCTACAAGAAGATGCAAAAATGATATCATGGCATTTCTAAATTCAAGAAACACAGGGAGTCTTTGATGTTTAAATATTCCAAAGGAATATGATTATACAAGTCTTTTTAAAGTAAAATCAATATAGCCTCCAACCCTGGGACTTCCTAATGGTCTCCCATTCAAAGACTAACCTGGTTTCATCCTGCTCAACCTTCCAGGTTCATGTAAATTAAACTGGATGCTGCCATCTAGCTAGGCGCATAGTATGAACTTTTCACTTATTCCTAGTCTGATTTCTGCTCTTCAGTGGTCCAGCAATCCAAAGCGAAGCTTTCTCCTTCTTCTAACTCTAATTCTTCTAATTAATCTACAACTCTTTTGGATTTTTCATTCTTCATTGCAAGATTCTAAGACTGATAATCTGTTCCCAGTAGTATATTTCTTTGGGATTTTTTTCGGTAACCCAATTATTCTTTGAGACTTCCTATTCTGTTGGGCAATATTTGTTTTTGTAAATATGTATTTGTTATATTTCTTATCCTTTCTCCAAGAATTCTAGGTGACTTAGATGGAAGGGATTGGGGAAAAAAATCTCTCCAGGCTCCAACACTTGTTCACTATTAAACATTATCCTGTGGCACTTCAATAAACAGAATTACACCAAACACACTTTTCCTACAGGTGTTGCACTCAAAGACAAAATTCATTGAATCCTAGTGTCAGAAGAAGCCATTTAGGATCCTGAGTGTAGTCCCCTATTCAGTCCAGGAACCCCACCTTAAAACATTCCTGATAGGCTGTTAACTAGATTTTGTTTGAATACATCTAGGGAAGAGTGATCTGCCACCTCTCTGAGTCTCTTCATTCCAATAGATTTTCAATCTTCACCACATTGTCCATTTGTGTTGAAATGGCTTCCACAGTTGCAGCAATCTATGTTTAAACAGATGTTATTGATTTGTTATTTGAAAGCTTGACCTGCTATCTTTGCTTGCTTGTGAGGCTTTTATTGTTTGATGCTGTTAGTTGCCCTGAAATTGGATGATGTATCATACAGTTATTTTTAAAAATACATAGGTAGGTTGATGAATAAAATAAATATACTGTATGTGAGCTTTTGAACCTGCGTTTTGTGAACGTATGGACATTTCGTGAACATGGAACTTTTTACATATCAAGTGAAATACATGACTCCGTAAGATATAAGATTTTGTTATGAATTTGCTGGTGTTTGCATGACTGTATGAATGTATAGCAATTCACAACAATTGCATGCTGCACTTATATGGTTATACTGGGGCAGGAAATAGGAAGTATGCATAAGCGTGCATTTTCTGATGTATTTGTTGCTAAATTGACTGAAGCTCTCCTAATAGGATGATATTTCAAGATCCATTTAATAACATCCTATTCAATAATAATTTTAATAATATCATTTAATAATTTCATTGTAATGTTTTAATGGTCTTTGGGTGTTATGTGAATTTCGTTGTGCGTGTATACTGTGTATAGACATATAGACAATCAAGTATTCTATTCCATTCTAAAAGAAATTAGGGCAAGCAGACATGTTGTAATCCATAAACTAATAACTCGTAAACAATAGCAACAAAATGTAAATTCGAACTATTTATGTTACACGTTGCATAATTGTATAAATAATTTACTCCCAGTATTGATAAATACTATCGGGAAAGCTTAGTGATCAATTATATGAGCTTCTTAACTATAAACCTCCATAAACTTCTTTCTACTGCATGGCACACTCTTTCCCAAAAATTGTTCATTCAGCATATTTAAGTTTCTTTAAGACAGCGTTTCTCAACCTTGTCAACTTGAAGGTGTCTGGACTTCAACTCTCAGAATTCGCTGGCTGGGGAATTCTGAGAGTTGAAGTCCAGACACCTTCAAGTTGACAAGGTTGAGAAACACTGCTTTAAGATGTTTAGAATATGGAAGACAGCATTGCTATTGTGCCTAGGAAAGATCACATATCAAAAATGAAAAACTGCATTATGCCATTTCAAACATATACTTTTCTTTTACTGGCACCAGTCTTAATACATACATTTTTCTTAAATTTTCTTACCTCTATGCTAAGAAGCTATTGAAGATCTCCAGAACTGGGAAGGGAATCAAATCAATCTTGTTATATTAGGGCATCTCAAGAAAAGCTCTGTTTCAAAATAGCACATCATAATAATACCCTATTTAATCCTAGCCATTAGGCCCTCCTCACTACCATAAAAAAACCTCAAGGACATTAATTTATAATGTCTATTCTGAATAATTGAAGAGGGCCTTTGATCTGGCTCTCTAAAGGTTATTTCCAGCAAATTCACCTTCTGCTTTTCTAGAATGTGAGAACAAGCAATTACTGGTTGCTGAGAAACAGCGCTACTATGGCTACAGAAAGCAAGAGGTGCATTAATATCTTTAAAAGAAAATTACATAGTTTGGTTCATTACAATCTCTTTTTTAAAAAAAGCTGGATGGAGTTTATTTTTAAAGCTCTCGAGATTGTACATTACAAGAGCTCAGCAAGGAGTTTTCTGTGACCAGGGGGGCCTTTGCCCAGGTTCGCCTGGTGCACCAGTTGCGGCCCTATTTGGACCAGGAGGCACTTCAAACAGTCACTCACGCCCTCGTCACCTCAAGACTGGATTACTGTAATGCGCTCTACTTGGGGCTGCCCCTGAAAAGTGTTCGGAGACTACAATTAGTCCAGAATGCAGCCGCGCGAGTGATACCTTGGTACACCCACACTATACCTAGCACAATTATCCGCTGGCTGGGGAATTCTGGGACTTGAAGTCCAGACATCTTCAAGTTGCCAAGGTTGAGAAACACTGATCTAGATGGCCACAGATTCCATAGTGTTGTTCTAATGTCTGCAGGAATAAGTTGAGAAACATTCCAAGGAGAAATATTTTAGCATACATCCATAAATACAGACAGGAGTGCTGCCATCTTCACTTTATTTAACAGAAGTTATACAAATTGCATTCACACATCACACAAATTCATAAAGTTAGCTTAGTGAGAAATAGAGGTGCAGATATGGATTAGTCAAAATGATAAAATCACAGAATGAGATTTGAGTTGGAAGCGATCTTATAAAATATCTAACCCAAATGCTACACAAGAAACAATTAAACCATTCCTAGTTTATGCAGCCAATGTTAGTGTGATATGCAGTCCCAGGACTCAGGCTTCACTCACTTATGAAGAAACCAGAGAATAAAATCATAACATGTTCTTATCTTTCTTATTCTGGGAGAATAAAAATAGATAGCTAAAGGCTAAATCCTGTTTCCAAATTAAACTAGGTTACTAGTGGTTTGTTTGTTGTGACTGGTCATGGTTTGCCATGAATCAAATTCAAATTGCCCTCCTCAAATCTCAATTCATCAATTCAAATCAAATATATTTTACACAGTTCATTCAAGTTGCGTAATTTAAGATGTTTGGGTCAGGCGCATTTTTACTCTTATTTTTGCACATTCACATTTTGCCAGCTTTATAGTTCTGGGTGATATAAAAACTAGAAATACAATTCAGTAAAAATTATAACTGCCAAGAGGTACGACTGAATGCTTAACTCAGTGGGAGTCAAAATTGAAGAGCTTTGAGAAGATGCCAGGCATCAGTGAATATCAAAATAACTTTAAATTGCAAATTAAATTTGACAAAGTAAAACAGTGTTCCTTCTTTACATTATATTTCTTGAAATACATCATGCCGTTTTTCTGCATTCACTAATAAAGCAATACAACGTTCATTACACATTAAAGAACCATTTTGCATTTAGCTTCTTAATCATCTTCAGCTTCGATTTCTTCCTCCATGTTATCTTCTGTTTCTGTAATTGACAGAACTGTTAGTTTTACACATGTTCATCTATAAAGTGCTGCTCATTTTTTACATCAAGAAAAGTGTGTGTGTGTGTGTGTGTGTGTGTGTATCTATTAGATTTTTACAACCCCCGGTATGCCCAAATGTGGGAGGAAGATCACTACTTCCATTCTCTGTCCTTCGGCTCGTCACAAGAGACCATCCAGGCAGAAACCCAATATTTTTACTGTTGCCTTTTTGTTACATTTTGTTGTTGTTGTATTTGTGCTGATCATATATATATATATATATATATATATATATATATATATATATATATATATATATATATTACACATACACACACACATACATACATACATATGCATAATGTATACTTGTGAATCAAAGAATAATTTAGAATGGGAAAGAAAAACAGTCATTGGATGTCAGGAGAATAGCAATAGCAGTTAGACTTATATACCGCTTCATAGGGCTTTCAGCCCTCTCTAAGCGGTTTACAGAGTCAGCATATCGCCCCCAACAACAATCTGGGTCCTCATTTTACCCACCTCGGAAGGATGGAAGGCTGAGTCAACCCTGAGCCGGTGAGATTTGAACCGCCGAACTGCAGATAGCAGTCAGCTGAAGTGGCCTGCAGTACTGCACTCTAACCACTGCGCCACCTTGGCTCTTACAGATGTTATCAGATGTGGTAGAGATGAATTTACGTTTGTATTTGTAAAAAATGGCTTGTTACGGGTCATCTGCAATCAATTTCCTGTCATACAGGTAAACTTAAACCTGAACAAATACTTATGTGCATGAAGGTGTATTTTTGTCTTTTTAACAGTATTTATAATGCCATTTTACTAATGCTAATGATCAAGGGCCTCGCAGGGTCTCCTTTGTGTGACTAATGGTGATACATGAACATTGAACAAACTGGAGACAGTGTAGTTTAATAGAACTACACAAAAGATAAGGATCTCTTGTCAGCTTCCTAACGTTCCACTTTAGAGTTGATTTATATAAGTACCTTTACAACTTCATCCTCTCAAATTAAATAATAGATCATTTATTACATTATACATACAGTGTATCGCCTCAACTGCCTCAAAGGAAATGCTTTTCAAAAAGGCCAGTTCTCTAGATTAGCTACAGTTAGTTAAACCTGACTTAAACTCACTGCTTTTTCTACTTACAATAGTCAGCCAACTACTAACTCTCCCAACCAAGAGGGAAGAAAGGCGGCGTGAGAGTGTAATTCTTTGCCTGGAATTCAGCCGCAGAAAAAGGGATTGCTTTTTCCTACTTGTCCTTTATCTGCCTTGACTAGTGCCATGCTCAAACTATTTTTTTTTGGGGGGGGGGGGGCGGGGGGGAAGCACATAGAAACAGATTTACCGTCAGCAACAGTTTGATCTTCACTTTCCAAGCCTCTTTCTTGGTCCGTTAAGGAAGCTTTGGGTTCTAAAAGAACTAAAATCAAAATCAACCAATCTCACAAGCTTTTTGCAATTCCAAGAATGAAAGATGGCTATAAAGACCATACAGGTTTTTCCCCTTCATCTATGTATACTGATTTGTAATGATTTTTAAATATAAATTTAAGCTATTACTATTAATATTCCCTAAAAAAACAACCTTAGCTGTTGGTTTGTAATTTTATATATAAGCTAAATAGCAATGTAACCATATAACTAAATTACTATTTTTGGACTATACACTTACAAAAAAGAAACAAGATCTATTCTATAAAAGAAATTAGTGAGACAAGAAAGAATCCAATGCTGATGGTCCTCACTGATGGTAACTGGGGAATGCTGGAACTTCTGTTGCTAAGCAGCATAGTCACATGATCTTGGTCTTTATAGCAATAGCAGTTAGACTTATATACCGCTTCCTAGGGCTTTCTAAGCGGTTTACAGAGTCAGCATATTGCCCCCAACAACAATCCGGGTGCTCATTTTACCCACTTCGGAAGGATGGAAGGCTGAGTCAACCTTGAGCCAGTGAGATTCGAACAGCCGAACTGCAGAACTGCAGTCAGCTGAAGTAGCCTGCAGTGCTGCATTTAACCACTGCGCCACCTGAACGCATTGCTTAGCTATGGAGATTCCGCTCCCAATCACCATCGTTAAACAAGGACTACCTTCAAAGGCCTTCTCCGACACACCCTTGGAGGCTCCAGGATTTCAGAGGAAATAAGAGCAATGGAGCCAAACAATGTACCAAATTAGTATTTTATCAGTACAATACGTATTGCTGTTCGGTCTAAGGTAAACTGTATTCCTTTTGTAAAATCTCGGAAGTTTTGAAAATATCATTGTTACTTATATATAATACATTTATAAAACATTTATAAAAAAGTATAATTTTGCTCTCGATGATGAGATGGGCAGAGTATAAATTTAATAAATACACAGTTAATAAGGTAACAATCAAATTATGATGCCAGGTTTTCAATAACAAAAGCAGGAACGTTTATTAGCCATTTTAAAATGTGAATTGCTTCCATTTCTAATGAGAGGAAAAATCAAATTAAATTTTTAAGGCTAAAATATACCCAATTCCTGTTTGGGGAATGGTAATAATTATTTTTAATTGCAGTTTTTAATTATAGTAGAATATTTCTTTGCCTTACCATCCTTTACTTCAATGTCTTCTTCTTCTTCTTCTTCTGGTAGATCACGATATATTGCATGGATCTCTGCAAAAAATAATATTTGTGTTGTCCATTTAACTATACTCATTCTATTATTATGAAGAAGAATAAAACACACAGTCAATTGGCCATAACAAACTGAGTTGTCAGCTCTATATTTTGAAATCTGGCAGAATCCAAAGAAAATAATAAGCTAATTAAAATGTTATTGTTATTACTGTTTGAAGTTTGTGTCTGGAGGTTAGCTCCATGAAATTTGATTTGTATAGATATTTGATTAAGAGCCGAGATGGTGCAGTGGTTAAATGCAGCACTGCAGGCTACTTCAGCTGACTGCAGTTCTGCAGTTCGGCGGTTCAAATCTCACCGGCTCAGGGTTGACTCAGCCTTCCATCCTTCTGAGGTGGGTAAAATGAGGACCCAGATTGTTGTTGGGGGCAATATGCTGACTCTGTAAACCGCTTAGAGGGGGCTGAAAGCCCTAGGAAGCGGTATATGTCTAACTGCTATTGCTATTGCTATTGATTTGTATAGAAGATGGAGGAGAGTGGGTGGATTAGGAAGAAATGGGCAGGAGCTAATGAAGAAAGGCATTATAGGGAGGCTGAGAAGAGCTAGAACATAGAACATAGAGAAGCATGAGGAAGAAAGAGTAGAGAGACAAAGGAAAGTATGGTTGAGAATAGGTAGGTAGGAAATGTAGCAGCAACTGAGCATAACAGGGAGCCGAGGTGGCGCAGTGGTTAAATGCAGCACTGCAGGCCACTTCAGCTGACTGTTATCTGCAGCTCATCGGTTCAAATCTCACCGGCTCAAGGTTGACTCAGCCTTCCAACCTTCCGAGGTGGGTGAAATGAGGACCCAGACTGTGGGGGCGATATTCTGACTCTGTAAACCGCTTAGAGAGAGCTGAAAGCCCTATAAAGCTGTATATAAGTCTAACTGCTATTGCTATTGCTATTGCTATTGATTTGTATAGAAGATGGAGGAGAGTGGGTGGATTAGGAAGAAACGGGCAGGAGTTAATGAAGAAAGGCATTATAGGGAGGCTGAGAAGAGCTAGAACATAGAACATAGAGAAGCATGAGGAAGAAAGAGTAGAGAGACAAAGGAAAGTATGGTTGAGAATAGGTAGGTAGGAAATGTAGCAGCCATAACAAAAAGAAAAGTTCCTGGGGGAAGGGTGGGATGGAGTGGGGAAGGTATTTAGAGTGCCTCGCCCAATCAGGATTTATGAAGCCCAGAGGTGGTATGTTTTGCAGTCCTATGGTAGTCAGTAGTGATAACTACTGATAACCATACAAAATTGTACGTGGGGAGATCTTGAGGCTTCAACCATGAGGCCAAATAAACATCTATATCACTCTAGTCTGAGAGTTGAAGCAGCTAAAATGTAAAAATATCTATTTCATGACTTTTATTCAGTTTAAAAATTTGGTAATAGAATATTTATTTTTAAATTGGTTTTATATGTACTCCTGTGATCTTATGCACTGGAGACAAATTCCTTGTGTGTCCAATCACACTTGGCCAATAAATAATTCTATTCTATTCCATTCTATTCTATTCTATTCAATCCCATTCCATTGTAAATGTCATTTGTGCCGTTTGAGTACTAATAACTTGCTAGTGATATTTACCTCTTCTCTGTGGATTCAGTTCTGCTACTTCACCTAAGGCAACTTGTTTTTCCTGAATAAAAAAAAAGCTGCATCAATTGGAGGTGATTTATAATAGCATTTATAATGACTTTATTGAGATTTCTTTTTCATTAATAAAAGACGTGCCCCACATAAAAATGTTTCTCCTAAACAATTAATCTGTTAATCTCATAAGAGTGCATTTGATTTTTCCACAGAATAATACAATTTGTTTTTTTTCAAATAACTTTTGCTAATTTTTATATTTACAGAAATACTTTACAGATATACATCAATTGATCACAGATGATTTAAAAATCTTCAGCTTGTCCTTTTGAATTCAAATTACAATAAGTTTATAAGATATGTCAATTATTTCATGTGTCATGTCCTATTATGTCCATATTCTTTTTTCTGTTGTCCACAATAAACAGCTAACAATCTAGAAAATAATTTTAATATAATAATTTAATAATTTTAATGTTTAAATTTAAATTTAAATGATATAAAAAAAACTGGACACTAGACTCTAAATGACTGTCTTAGTTGATTTTCAGATAAGGTTCACTTTGTAGAAAAAGCGCTAATATCTTGATGAAAGCTCTCTAGATTATCCAAACTAAACAAATTATATAAATAATTTGATATGAAAAATATGAATATGAAAAAAAGAATACACACACACACACAAAAATATATATATGATTTTACCCGAATGAGATCACAGGCCAGGATTAGAAGATATGATTGAGTTTTTTCATTAATTTCTATTTCTGTACAGCTCACCCAGCTGCCGTTCTCAAACCTTACGGGCATTGAATAGACAATCTCCTCAGGCAGACCAAATTGACCTACGAAACAGAAATAATTAACTTCAAAAGTATAAAATACACAAATAACAAATGCATAATTAATAGACAGATACTTTTTCTATCCCATTTGACCATCACAAGAATATGATGCACATCCCTACATTCTGATTCTAAGAAAATGAAACGGAATGACTAGAACTGACTTTTAGCAATAAATACTCCTCCTCTGGTCTAGGAATTACTCCCAGTGCTATGATGGAGAGAGTAGAGAACCGTTCAATCACTATAACCTAGGTTTAATCTATGTATTCTAGACATAGCCACTAGAAGAGGTATAATGTAGACCAGGAATGTCAAAATGGAAGCCTACGGGCAGGATGTGTCACAAACAGACCAGATCTACCCCGAAGGGAAAAATGTTGCAATACATCACAAGATGGCAACCTGAAGCAGAGAATTTGACTCCCCTGATCTAGAAAGTATTATAATATTTTACAGATCTAAAGAAAAGTTATTAACTTAGTAATAAAACCTTGTATTAAATCTTACTGATGCATGCTTTGTTAGAAATCAATCTATTGAATCAGAAAAAATCCAACACAGCACCATTATTATTGTTAACAACAACAATAATAGTCTAATCTTATTTTCTGACTATACCAAGTTGTTCATTTAAAAAACCCTCTTTAATTACTTCATGTTCTCATTTTGCTTTAGGATCTCACACAATACTCCCCCAAAATAAGGACTAATTGTAAGTGCTGGAAACAGACTGATTGTTATAATGAATACTATAAATAGGTTATACGTACATAGACAAATATGAAATATGCATGTAGGTCAGAGAGCTAGATTAATTTGATGCCAGAACTAAATGCAGATCCATAGAACAACTCTTAAGACATCGAAAAATATAACATCTGAGAAGCAGTTGCCATATTGTAACGAAGAATGAAGAGTAGATGTAGACTTCATGCATATGTCTACCTTTATCTAAAACAAGGTGAACAATGGATAAAGACAGAAACATTCATGTGGATTACATCTAATGTTCCTATTTCAGTTAGATTTCTGTTGTGGCCCAGCAGGAGCCGTTGGAGCTGCCACCAGACTCCGACAGCGAGGGGCCCTATGAGTCGGCTCTGGAGGATGTGGAGGATCCTGGACAGGGTTCCGACTCCGAGCAGGGCGCAGAGAGACTGGTTGGCCACCAGGAGGCGCCTGAGCCATGGACCAGTGGGGAGGAGACAAGGGAGTGTGATCCGGACGTCATGCATTGGAGCAGTGGGGAGGAGACAAGGGAGTTGTTCCTGGATGCCCGGCACCGGAGAGCTAATAGGCGTAAGGAACAGTTGCCCAGTTACAGGAGGTAATCGCACTCAGCTGGTGGTAATTAGGCTCCTCTCAAGACTATAAAAGGAATGCTTGTGCACACGCCCCTTTTGCAGGATTCAATGTCATTCCTAACGCTGGAGAAGCTGTTATTTGTCGAAGTCTGAGTTGCTGCCAAGGTTCTTATCTGTTTGTTATGCTTGGCTTTCAGCCACCGAGGTTTTGGTTTCTTGCTAATAAAGTGCTGTGACATTCCAGTTAAGCTTGTCTCGGCATTCATTACTGGACGGAGGAGGGGGTCAGAACAGATTTCTAAATTGAGAGTCAGAGAATTGGCTCATGCTTAAAGTAGATTGCAGAGTCCTACCTTGGACCCAAAACCAGTTGGATGCTCAGCCCTAAGGAAACAAGCAATGGCAAATCACTTCTGAAAAAACTTGATAAGAAAACTGCAGAAACTAGACTTGCAAGTTTCTAGGATTCATAACTGACTCGAAGGTACAAAATCATCACCATCATAACGTTAATGATCAGTCTAATCCAGTGTTTCTCAACCTTGGCCACTTGAAGATGTCTGGACTTCAACTCCCAGAATTCCCCAGCCAGCAAATGCTGGCTGGGGAATTCTGGGAGTTGAAATCCAGACATCTTCAAGTGGCCAAGGTTGAGAAACACTGGTCTAATCCAAGAGGAGGGATTGATGGCACCACTTGTATACATATGGCTCCCCATATGCAGGGGCTGCGGATCACGTGGCTAAAATGGCTGTGCATTTTACAGGTTCAGGGCTTTAAAAACACAGTCATATATGCCATCTTGACTTTTTTTGATCTCCTGTTGAAAATAATCAGGTTGGTTGAAAAAGGCTTTAGTGACACCAAAAGAAGTGGGTCAGAAGAGCTTTTCAGGACATTTACCTTCACTAAGTACCCCCAGGGAGATCATTTCTCCAGGAGGGGTTCCTTGGTACCAGTATCTCAGCACAGTAGAGATTGTATGTGCAGATGCCATTCCTAAACCACGGGCTCCCCAAGAAGTTAACGAACTCAGTGAAGCCACAAATTCAATTTGCATCCATTCCCTGTTAACAAGAAATTACAACTTTTTAAGAACACAATACGAGAAAACCAATGTAAAAACGTCCTCTGACAAGATGACTGTTAATCAAGAAATTTAAATTAGCAGGAGGGGTTCTGGAGACAAATTTCTGTGCTGGAGCTCTCCTCCTGTAGAAACGGCTATCCTTCAAATTAAAAATGTGACTTGTTATTGTATTTAGAAAGCTGTTAAAACATTGTGATTCAGGCAGTCATTTTGGTATCAGAGACACAATAATTATGGTATTATGGAGATAACTATTATGACTTTAGAAACTGTATTATCATGTGTTTTATTACATTTATAAGCCATTTAGATTTGCCCAGTGCAGATATCTGTAACAGATTAAAAAAAATCAGGGAAATAGTATTCAGAAACAATTCTGGTAGCAAAATGGGTCTTAAAATTAATGAAGCAGGACTTTAAAAGAACAGTAAATTAAAGCTGGACACCACTTCTGAAATGTCACAGGGTTTTCTGCCTGAGCAGTGGGCTGGACTAGAAGACTTCCAAAGTCCCATCCAACTCTGTTATTCTGTAAAGCTTTTAATTACCAGAGCAGCCCATTTATTTACTTTTTAATACAATAACATTAATTATTTTAAAGGAAAATACCACATTTTAGGCCATGACGTTCTTTAATAATACAGTTTTACATATAGGGTTAGAAATATATCTTTAATTAATTTGTATCAGAGTTCTGGAACTCTGTTGGTAGATATAGGAAGATGCCTAATATCAAAAAATGTTTACATACTTTTATGTAAATTTATAGATTAATATTATTTATACATCAACTATTTCTAATAAAATTTGCATTTTCTATATAACATATTACAGAACATGTGCGCTTCCTAGGGGAACTGAAATTATTCTTACAATGGAATTTAGTTGTCAAGTATGAATAGGAGAGTAGAGCTGGAAGGGACCTTGGAGGTCTTCTAGTCTACCTCCCTGCCTAGGCAGGAAATCCTACACCACTTCAGACAAATAATTATCCAACATCTTCTTAAAAACTTCCACTGATTAATTATTCTAACTGTCAGGAAATTTCTCCTTAGTTCTAGGTTGCTACTCTCCTTGATTATGCAAGAAATCTAAAGATAATTGCAAAATGACTCAGACATATTCAGTATTTCTTAAAAGTAATGCATAGGCAGATATACTTTAGTACAGCTAAAGGCACGCAGTTCCAGAGTATATAATTCTTTATTATCTCACTTTTCAAATCCTTCATTTAAATGCTGCTTTTCTTTTCTGACTGCAACAGAGGGCCATTTAAAAAAAAAAAGAGGCTAAAGGAATGTGAAATAGGTTAAGGACTGAAGCAGATTTATATGGCACAAACATTTTATGCATTTTCTATGTTTCTATAATGTTTCAAGAACTGGATAATACCAATATTTTTTAAAAAAATCAGAAAGAATACCGATCAAATAGCACATCCAACAAAGGACGAAAATAACTCGGTGGGCCCCAGATGGCACTGTCATATCTATATAGCTCTGTTTTACTCAGATCAATGAAGCTATTGCCACTGATGTTCCCCCAAACAATGAGGTTTTTTATTCCTGTTGAAGACAACAATGGAAAGTTGAAAGAACAGATGAACAAGATGAAAGATTAACCTATTCCAGCATCCTATTTGGCACTAAAATGCCTCAAACCCATAAGCAGGCAATAATTGTCCTAGTAACTGTTCACTAGCATATAGTTCTTCTAATTTGGAGGTGCCATGCAGTCAACATGGTTATCACCATAAATAACAACGATAATTTGTGTGGCCTTTATTTGAATCCTTCACATTCTCTTCCCTAAAGCACCAGAATTCCTTTACATTGACGCACAATATTGAACAACTTGCCTTCTGCAAGTTGTTATATAGAAATCCCGCAAAATGTATAGCCTTCTGAAATCAGAAGGCTATACCTTCTGAGAGCTGAGGTGGCGCAGTGGTTAGAGTGCAGCACTGCAGGCTACTTCAGCTGACTGCAGTTCTGCAGTTCGGCTGTTCAAATCTCACCGGCTCAGGGTTGACTCAGCCTTCCATCCTTCCAAGGTGGGTAAAATGAGGACCCGGATTGTTGTTGGGGGCAATGTGCTGACTCTGTAAACCGCTTAGAGAGGGCTGAAAGCCCTATGAAGTGGTATATAAATCTAACTGCTATTGCTATATTATTACTATCTAGAACCCATTTATCACCTCATGAATTAGGATCCTTCCATATGCCTTTAGAGAGAATAAAGGAACACATCTGAACTTCATTCCCATGGCCCTGAGCTCCAATTTTCCTGGGAATATGTAGAGGGGTTTTACAAAAAGACCAGAGACTAGCTCTAGCCCATTCCCCTACTGCAGTGGTTCCCAAACTTGGCAACTTTAAGACTTGTGGACTTCAACTCCCAGAATTCTCCAGCCAGCAGAGCTGAAGTCCACAAGTCTTAAAGAGTTGAAGTCCACAAGTCTTAAAGTTGCCAAGTTTGGGAACCACTGCCCTACTGTAAGAGGAAGACACATGAATTGATCTGCAAGATTTTGTTATTATAGACTATCTCAATGAAGTATGAGGTGGAAAGAGTCTAGGTCTCTTCGTAACACACTTCTGGCTCTCCGGATTTAACATGTTTCTTTTTCCCCTAGCATTTACCTAATAGTCTTTTCTCCCAGGTCATCTTTCTGGACCTCTACATACATGCTTTAATTTTCATTTATAGTTTGTCTTTGTTGCAGTTTTCAACATGAGACAAAAAAATACTAATTCAATGATTAAGCATCAACCTGTTACATACCTGCTGGGTGCATTTGCATTTTTCGTGCTACCATAGCTTTGGCTGTACTTTCCAACAGCATGGCAAGAGTTATAATATTTTTAGGATTTATAGAGGGCGCATATGTCATAAGCATTAACGACTTAAGGTTGATAAAGGTTTTCCCCATCACAATAATTTTGACATCGCTTTTGGCGTTCTGCTCTATCAAAGGGCCATATGTTTTACATTGATCAGTTACTTGTTGGATACAGTGTTCAAGTGTCGGGATCGTTTCCTGCAGGATGTCATCAAACAAAATGATAATGTCGGCGTCAAGGAAAATCTCCTCCAGTTCAGTATGTAAAGTGACACTACGAAGGACTGGGGATGCTAAATCTTGAGTCTCCATAACAATACCCCAAAGAATGTCTTTGAAAATACTTCTGTCAAACAAATGAAGGCATATCTCAGTTTCCATTCCAAATATTTCTCCATTCGTTAATAACGGGATCAGATGATAACAGGCAGGACTGCATGCCCTGATTAAGAAAAAAGCAATAAGGAAAACCATTAGTTCTGAAGTATTTGATATCCACAGAATTTATTCTTCAGTTCACTGTCGGCAGGTTGGTGGAACCACTGCAGTGGGGAAATTTTGCAAAGCAAGTGGCAAGAAAGGGAGATCAATCAAATCCCTCACAATATATTAGTATGTATGTATGTACACCTTCAGGAAAGCTGTTAAAACCTGGCTGTTCCGGCAGGTCTGGGGCTGTTGACCTTATTGTCAAGGTCCAGCCTCGATTAGAACGAATGCGTGTTTTGTGAATTTTAAACTATCCTTTTCTTATTTTCCTTTTCTTTCTTTTCTTTCTTCTTTTGTAAGCCACCCGGAGTCCTTCGATTGGGCGGCATATAAATTTAATAAATAAAAATAATAATAAATAAATATATCTGTATATGTATATATTGAAAGGATAACTGCATTTTACACAGCAAATACTCCATGTGCTGCTCTTCTGGTTTAGTCCATGCTATCATAAGCATCTGGAATGAGGACGAACTAATTCTGAGAAAAACAACTGCACTGTCAGAGACTTTCCTCCCAACTATCGGTATATGTAAAATACTTTCCTCCTTTTTTAAAGAGAATCTTTGAAAAATAACTAGGAAGATTTTAATCCTATTTTTCAAATAAAACCAAGCTTTCATGTAATTTTCTTGGTAACAATATGGAAATGGCTTGCATTGTCTTCTTCCAGCAATTTCTTTTGAATTTGCCATTCTAACCCATAGCCTAGAATCGAGGTTTCCTGATGATTTTCCATCCAAATGCCAACCAAGCTTACCTTTTTGATAGTAACCAAAGTCACTTATATGATCTGAGAAAAATGGCAAGCACCATTCTGCTGCTTTCCCATAGTTAATAGATAGTGGCAATTTATATTTGGACACTAAACAGGAATTATCCAAATTCTTGAATGCCAATTTTGCAATCTTAGACACAATGAAAAGAATTACTTAGTCACAACAAAAGAATGCTCTCACTGGTATGTGTGCTTCCCATTCAGCAAATATAACTTTGTAATCGCTATATTAGTAAGAACAAATAAAGTTTTTCAGAGTGTTGTTTCTTTTTCACCTTCTCACCTATTAAGCCAAATGTGCAAGGGATTGATAAGACTTTTTAGTTCTTTCTCTTCTTCTTCAATTTCTATGCAAGTCTGCAAGTTCTCATTAGCTATTAGTAACATCTCTTCAGTCATCATATCTGATGTGATGTTATAGTATTGCTGAAGATCAAAAAGGTTCATCAATAAATATCAAGTTTATCTCAAATTGCGAAGACCAAAACACATTTGATTACAAAAATATACAAATAGTAATAATAACAGAACAGGGAGAACAATTTTAATTTATGACATTAGGTGTCCAAGAAGAACAATATATACAGTACGTAAATAGTAAAATAACATAACATGGGAAGCAGATTTTTGTTTTGTCAGATTTTATTTTTGCCAGACCCTTATTTCTAATACAGAGTCAAGAACAAAGATATGTTCTTGGAGTTTAACAATATGGAGCCTCTGGACATTTCTTAGCAATAACAGTTAGACTTATATACTGCTTCATAGGGCTTTCAGCCCTCTCTAAGCGGTTTACAGAGTCAGCATATCGCCCCCAACAACAATCCGGGTCCTCATCTCACCCACCTCGGAAGGATGGAAGGCTGAGTCAACCTTGAGCCGGTGAGATTTGAACAGCCGAACTGCAGAACTGCAGTCAGCTGAAGTGGCCTGCAGTACTGCACCCTAACCACTGCACCACCTCGGCTCTATGTATTTGTTTTACACCAAGATTTGAACTTACTTCAGAGTTCCCACAAAAAAAATCTAGTGACTCCATGGACATGCTTACAGTTTTAACAGGGGAAAGTGTTTTAACAAAAGTGACATTTGATCGCATGAGTGACGTTGAGCTGGCCATGCCCACATGCCCCCTCCCATCCCCTCTGAGGTCAAACACAACAATGATGCGGCACTCAATGAAATCGAGTTTGACACCCCTGCTTTATATTATCTGTTTCAAATGTCCTTCAATGAGATTCAGATATTTTATTAATATATTTAAATTACCATTCACTAAATTCTAAATTCCCTAACAATTTTAATTAGGCTGACTGAAGTTTTGTGTGATTAAACATACTGTATATTGACATTTGGTCAGTCTGAAAATAATTACAAACAGATTGATGAGTAAGGAAAAGAAGCTAGCAGGAAAATCAATATGCAACAAGTCGATATGCAAATTTTTACCTGAGCATGTTCTAGAAATTCATTGAATCCTCCTAGAAGAAGGCCTTTTCCACCTCGGTCCAACAGTTCTCTCCAAATAATTGGGGAACGTTTGTGTTTCCAGCCATTCACATTACAGATCTCCTGAAGCCACTTCTAAAGATAAATGGCCTCAAATTAAGCGTAACATACAATGCTAATATGTACACATCCATAAATGGCTTTAACTGCCTTGTTGAAATAATTATCGTTACATTTCCTACAATTATCCAAACATTCTCCCTTCATACAGTGCAAGAGGCAGAAACATAAGAATATGTTTCTAAATAGAATCTATGAATGTGGATACTAGCAAACTCATCGGGATGGAAGGAAGCTCACATACTAGCAAAGCAACTTGCCTACCTCGTAACATTTGGATGTCCCAATGTCCCAAAGGTACTTTTTAAAGAGGCAACTGGACTTTCTGGTTTTTCTTTGAAGACATTTCAATTCTCATCCAAAAATCTTCTTCAGCTCTGATGAGACGGTGGGAAATGGAAGGATTTAGCAATAGCAATAGACTTATATACTGCTTCATAGGGCTTTCAGCCCTCTCTAAGCGGTTTACAGAGAGTCAGCATATTGCCCCCAACAATCCGGGTCCTCATTTTACCCACCTCGGAAGGATGGAAGGCTGAGTCAACCCTGAGCCGGTGAGATTTGAACCGCTGAACTGCTGATCTAGCCTGCAGTGCTGCATTTAACCACTGCGCCACCTTATATTCCATTCCCCATTATCCCATCAGAGCTGAAGAAGCTTCTTGGATGAGAAGCAAAATATCTTCAAAAAAAAAATTCAGAAAGCCCACTTGCCTCTTAAAAAAGCACCTTTAGGCCAACAATGACCTGGATGACTGAGAATCTCCATAGAGATTTGGCACCCATATTTGAACACCCAGAGTCATCTCGGTCTGCAGATGAAATACATTCAGCATTTTTGATTTACATAGTTATGAAGTGGGTAGAGATATTTTCATCATTTGGTCCAATTCCCTGCTCACTAAAGAATCCACATTATTCCATGTGGATTGCGTGGGTTATCATGGGGGCACCTAGGTGCTCCCATGTTACTCCCCTTTTAGGCGGCCTGCACTGGTTGCCGGTTGTCTTCCGGGTGCGATTCAAGGTGCTAATTATGACCTTTAAAGCGCTCCATGGCTTAGGCCCAGGGTACCTGCGAGACCATCTACTGCCACCGGTAGCCTCCCACCGTCCAGTGCGGTCCCACAGAGTTGGCCTCCTCAGGGTGCCGTCGGCCAGATAGTGTCGGCTAGCGACCGCCAGGGGGAGAGCCTTCTCTGTGGGAGCACCTTCCCTCTGGAATGAGCTGCCCCGGAGCTTTGTATAATCCCCGACCTCCGGTCCTTCCGACGCGCCCTAAAAAGTTGGCTTTCCCAGCAAGCCAGCCTGGCCTGAACAAAACAAAACAAATTATTGATCATTGTTAATTTTAATTCATTTTTTTTAAAAATGTTATTGTCAATTCTAATTGTGTTTGTTTGGGATATTCTGTTTAATTTTTTTTTAAACTTTTGTATTATGTGTTTCTTTTAATGTTGTACGCCGCCCTGAGTCCTTGGGAGAAGGGCGGCATATAAATCTAATAAACCAAACTAACCAAACCAAACCAAACCATGGGAAAAAACCCTACACATCTTTGTTGAAAATACGTCAATCACAGCCTAAGGTATTCTGTTTCCCTGTAATTTCTACCAACTAACTTTACCTAAGCACTCTGGAGTTAAGGAAGAAATCATTTTCCCTTAAACTTCCCTTTTTAAGCTAAACCTTGACATACACATACATATATTAATGTGGTTATATTAGACCAGTGGTTCCCAAACTTGGCAACTTTAAGACTTGTGGGCTTCAACTCCCAGAATTCTCCAGCCAGCTCTGCTGAGTTAAAGTTGCCAAGTTTGGGAACCACTGTATTTGACAATGCTAATATAACCACATTAATAGAACTGGAACCATACAAAATGAAGGAAAACAGAGTCTGGTTAAATACTGCATATGTGCACCTAAGTATCTTAATCAATAATTTTTCACTTTCAGTATTTAGCAGAAAAACCCAAAATATATTTTATGATAAATTTATTAATACCTCAGTTAACTGCTTTAATCGACATCCAATTATAAATAGGTTCTAGAAAATGTAGCAACACCCACTAGTGGACAATATTTTTGCTTCATTTTGCCACTAATTTGTGGAGTTTATTTTTAAATCTCTGTCTTGTTATCTAAATTATGTGATTCTTTCTAAAGAAACAACAATCTAATCTGTCTGTTTAAACTGAAGCAAAACAGATGAAGCTTTTGTGTATCATCAATGCCGCTTTTATCCATCAATAAATATTAAAGCCATAAAAAGCTATTGTAGATTTCCCAGACTTTATTTATGCCCCTAAACCATCACACGTTTGATGTTACAAATAACCAAACTCAAAAGTTAGCAGAGTTCATTAGCTGTCTTCATCATTGTTTCCATATAGCTATATTTTTGTACTATACATTTATCCCATCTCTCTCTCGTGCCACCTGTAAAGAAACTTATTTTGGTTAACGGATTCCAAAAGTAGAGAATCTTATTAGCAAACCAGACTGAAATAAAGTTACCTCCCAGTTGTCAGGATGTTGAACTATCTTGTGTATCCTGAAGTTAGGCAAATTTTTCACCAGGTAGTCAGCTAGGAGTTCTGCCTTAGCAAAGTAGGGGCAATCTGCTCTACCTGGAAATTAAGTAGTTAATAAAAAAAATGTACTCAATTATAAACTTGTGATTTCTTTACTGGATTTACTGTATATCCCAGCTTTCATTCAAGAGCAAAACAGTATGTAGAATGCTGCTTCTTCCTGTTTTTCTCCATATTAACCATCCAATGGGGGAGGTTGGGGTGAAAGGGAAGGACTGATCCAAAGTCATGAGAAACTTCTATGGCTGAGGGTAGATTAGAACTTGGGTCCTCCTTATCCTAATCCAAACTTTGACCAATGCAGAGCCATGGTAATGTTGAAGTAATTTGATATTAAAAATTAAGGAACATCAGAGTGTAATAGTGATCAAACTACACCAACACCACATTATTTCAAGACACAATATCCATACGCAACTTTGGTAGATTTTATTGGAATGATTTATAAAATAGTACTTAAGACAAATTCATGGAATTTGTTTTAGTTTAATTTTGCAGCCCTTGGTTGATAGAAGACACTGAAAACAAATCAGAAAACAGGCTAAAGTTAGTTTATATAATTGCTCCTACTGTATTTAAGCAGCGAAAAAATTCAGAAGACTAGAAACAAACATTTAAAAGCTTCTGTTGCTCTTTGCTGCTTCTTTAGCAGTTGAATGGATTGTGGTGCCCAGATATAGGGAGGCCTAATATTTTTACAATGTTTCTGACGAAGAAGTCATGTCTGGATCCATAATGTTAAGCTTTTGATTTGTTCAATCAAGATTTACTGATTAATCCACAACAGGCTGAATTCATTCAATGTTAAATCGTTTCAATGGCTGATCCAATACAACCCAGAATGCTACAACCCAAAAGAAAAATCCCAATTTAGATTTTAAGCCTGAGCCCTTAAAATTTGGTTTGCTTAAAATTATTTCGTCTTGGCAAATTGCTTTTATCTTAGGAGGTAGGAACCCCAGTCAATTACTGTTGCTTTGCGCTCTCTACAATAATACTTTTATGGGTTTGGATTTTTCCCCCTTTGCAATTTGACAGGTCTCTTTGGAGGCTTACAAATAAATAGATTTAATAAATAAATAAGCAAACAAACAAACAAACAAACAAATAAACAAACAAATAAATAAACAAATATAATGAAAAATTAAAATTAAAAAAGAGCCATTTTTGGCATAGCGATTAAGGCAGTGTTTCTCAACCTTGTCAACTTGAAGATGTCTGGACTTCAACTCCCAGAATCCCCCAGCCAGCATTCGCTGGTTATTTCGTCTTGGCAAATTGCTTTTATCTTAGGAGGTAGGAACCCCAGTCAATTACTGTTGCTTTGCACTCTCTACAATAATACTTTTATGGGTTTGGATTTTTTTCCCTTTGCAATTTCACAGGTCTCTTTGGAGGCTTACAAATAAATCAATTTAATAAACAAACAAACAAACAAACAAACAAATATAATGAAAAATAAAAATTAAAAAAGAGCCATTTTTGGCATAGCGATTAAGCGCAGTGTTTCTCAACCTTGTCAACTTGAAGATGTCCGGACTTCAACTCCCAGAATCCCCCAGCCAGCATTCGCTGGCTGGGGGAATTCTGGGAGTTGAAGTCTGGACATCTTCAAGTTTGACAAGGTTGAGAAACACTGGATTAAGGCGTTCCTCTAGAAATCAGGAGGCAGTGAGTTCTAGTCCCACCTTGGGCAGAAACCCAAACTGGGTGACTTTGTGCCAGCCACTCTCTCTCAGCCCTAGAAAGGAGGCAATGGCAAACTGAAATCTTGCCCAAGAAAAGCTGCAGGGACTCTTGAATGGAAGGGGGGTTCGCTGGCTGGGGAATTCTGGGAATTCTGGCTGGGGAATTCTGGGAGTTGAAGTCCAGACACCTTCAAGTTTGACAAGGTTGAGAAACACTGGATTAAGGCGTTCCTCTAGAAATCAGGAGGCAGTGAGTTCTAGTCCCACCTTGGGCAGAAACCCAAACTGGGTGACTTTGTGCCAGCCACTCTCTCTCAGCCCTAGAAAGGAGGCAATGGCAAACTGAAATCTTAGGTTGCAGGGACTCTTGAATGGAAGGGGGGGGGCATACTTTGTCCTAGATCAGTGTTTCCCAACCTTGGCAATCTGAAGATGTCTGGACTTCAACTCCCAGAATTCCCCAGCCAGCATTCGCTGGCTGGGGAATTCTGGGAGTTGAAGTCCGGACATCTTCAAGTTGCCAAGGTTGGGAAACACTGTCCTAGATAACAACCACTCCATTATTCTCGCCTTGCACCGTCGGTGCTGCAGATACGCATTTTATAGCATCTTGAAACCAACAGGAATTCAAGGGTGGGGGGGGGGAGGGGGAGGCGACGCCAGTTTAGTCCAAAAGTATTCAATCCTCCCCCCCCCCCCAATCAACGGGGAGGGGGTGAATAAGAGTCGCCTTGCAGGGGGGGCTTCACCTGCTAGTACGAACTTCGCCATTTGACCGAGAGAGCCAGAAACTCCGCTAAATCCGATTTAACGCGCTGCGGAGGAGGGGGTTGCCTAGCAACCAGGACGCCCAGTCCGGACGGGAGGCCCAAAATCGCGAAGCCTCGAGCGACTGGTTCATTTTGTCCGCTTCGGGCAACCGTAACTCGAAGAAAGGAACCCTCGCGTCGCGCGCCAACCGCGTCACTCGGCTTCTCGGTTTGAACGTCTCCCGCGGCGGGGCAAAGGATGTGGAACGGAGAGCTGGACGGTCTGGTAAAGTGGAGTCGCCTTGCACTGGGGGGGGGGGTTTCCCCCTTCACCTGCTAGTACGAACTTTGCCATTAACCAAGAGCCAGAAACCCCACTAATCTGAGGCGCTGCCTGAGGGGGTTGCCTAGCAACCAGGACGCACAGTCCGGACGGGAGGCCAAAAAATCGCGACTGGTTCATTTTGTCCGCTTCGGGCAACCGTAACTCGAGGAAAGGGACCCTCGCGTCGCGCGCCAACCGCGTCACCCGGCTTCCCGGTTTCAGCGTGTCGCGCGTCCGGGGCCCGGAAGTGGAACGGAGAGCCGGACGGTCCTGCCGGGTGGAGATCGAGCCACGAGGAGCAAGCGGGAAGCAAAGCGCAAGGAAAGGAAGAGCGAGGGATTTGGGAAGAAGGAGGCCGAGGCGCCTTTGTCCTTTGCTCTGCCCTTTAATGCAAATTCCCAGCTGAGACTGCTGAGAATTCAGTAAGGAGGGAGCGACGTTGGTTCTATCCGGTCCCCCTTGTAGCTTATATTCCTCGATTATTGTTAATTTTAATCGAATTTTTTTTAAAAAAATGTTATTGTTGATCTTAATTGGGTCCGTTTTTTGGATACCCAATTATAAACTTGTGGTTTCTTTACTGGATTTACTGTATCCAAGGTGGCGCAGTGGTTAAATGTAGAGCCAAGGTGGCGCAGTGGTTAAATGCAGCACTGCAGGCTACTGCTAGATCAGCAGGTCAGCGGTTCAAATCTCACCGGCTCAAGGTTGACTCAGCCTTCCATCCTTCCGAGGTGGGTAAAATGAGGACCCGGATTGTTTGTTGGGGGCGATATGCTGACTCTGTAAACTGCTTAGAGAGGGTTGAAAGCCCTACGAAGCGGTATATAAGTCTAACTGCTATTGCTATTACTGCTATATCCCAGCTTTTTTTTTTTAAATTTTAAACACATTAAACCCCCTCCCCACTCTCTCTCGGCCTTCCGAAAGTCTACTAAGACCTGGCTACATATAGCTATCTTTTTGTACTATACATTTATCCCATCTCTCTCTCGTGCTACCTGTAAAGAAACTTATTTTGGTTAACGGATTCCAAAAGTAGAGAATCTTATTAGCAAACCAGACTAAAATTACGTTACCTCCCAGTTGTCAGGATGTTGAACTATCTTGTGTATCCTGAAGTTAGGCAAATTTTTCACCAGGTAGTCAGCTAGGAGTTCTGCCTTAGCAAAGTAGGGGCAATCTGCTCTACCTGGAAATTAAGTAGTTAATTTAAAAAATGTACTCAATTATAAACTTGTGATTTCTTTACTGGATTTACTGTATATCCCAGCTTTTTTATTTTATTTTAAACACATTAAACCCCCTCCTCACTCTCTCGGCCTTCCGAAAGTCTACTAAGACCTGGCTACATATAGCTATCTTTTTGTACTATACATTTATCCCATCTCTCTCTCTCTCGTGCTACCTGTAAAGAAACCTATTTTGGTTAACGGACTCCAAAAGTAGAGAATCTTATTAGCAAACCAGACTGGAATTACGTTACCTCCCAGTTGTCAGGATGTTGAACTATCTTGTGTATCCTGAAGTTAGGCAAATTTTTCACCAGGTAGTCAGCTAGCAGTTCTGCCTTAGCAAAGTAGGGGCAATCTGCTCTACCTGGAAATTAAGTAGTTAATAAAAAAAAATGTACTCAATTATAAACTTGTGATTTCTTTACTGGATTTACGGTATATCCCAGCTTTTTTTTAAAAAAATTTTAAACACATAAACCCCCTCCCCACTCTCCCGGCCTTCCGAAAGTCTACTAAGACCTGGCTATTCCGGCAGGCCTGGGGCTGTTGACCTCTTGAATGAGGTCCAGCCCCACTAAGGTTGAGTGCATGATGTGTCCTTTTAACTTGCTTTTCTTCCTATGTTAAATTTTTTAGTATTCTTTTTAGAGTTGTTTTTATGTAAGCCGCCCGGAGTCCTTCGGGATTGGGCGGCATATAAATTAATTAAACTTTGAACTATAAACACATCAACAAACACAAACGCATGACTTAAAACAACGTAGGAACAAGAAGTTCCATCGTATATCATACCGCGGTTCCGTATCGGTTTCTTTGCAGTTAGTGTTTTCCCTCCTATACATTTCTATCTTGCATTCATGGTCCCCTCATTCGTTATCCATTTTTATGTGCTATTCTATATTTATTTATACTTAGCTATTTATAACAAAATATAAAACACAATATAGGTAAATATCCCAGCTTTCATTCAAGAGCAAAACAGTATGTAGAATGCTGCTTCTTCCTGTTTTTCTCCATAATAACCATCCAATGGGGGAGGTTGGGGTGAAAGGGAAGGACTGATCCAAAGTCATGAGAAACTTCTATGGCTGAGGGTGGATTAGAACTTGGGTCCTCCTTATCCTAATCCGAACTTTGATCAATGCAGAGCCATGGTAATGAAGTAATTTGGTATTAAAAATTAAAGAACATCAGAGTGTAATGATGATCAAACTACACCAACACCACATTATTTCAAGACACAATATCCATACGCAACTTTGGTAGATTTTATTGAAATAATTTATAAAATAGTACTCAGAATTCAGTAAGGAGAGAGTGACGTTGGTTCTATTCGGTCCCTTGTATCTTATATTCCTCGATTATTATTAATTTTAATCCAATTTTTTAAAATGTTATTGTTAATCTTAATTGGGTTTGTTTTTTGGATATTCTTTTTTTACTTTTGTAATACGTGTGGGTTTTTTTTAAATGTTGCACACCGCCCTGAGTCCTTGAAAGAAAGGCAGCATATAAATCCAATAAACAAACAAACAAACAAACAATCTTTATAGCCTTATCTTCTGGCTATGAACTCTGAAGCTTCGCCTTGTAGATAATTTTGTTTTGCCTTTCTTCCTCCATTATTGGTTAATGCCTTGGGAAGCTTCCAGTTTTCGGAGGAACGAACACGTTTACTTGCTGCTGTAATTCTTGCGTGGGCCCGTCAATGTACAAAATTGGAGGAGTGAATTAAAACGTGTTTTTTTTTAAAAAAAAAGACTAATAACCTTTATTTTAAAATTAACTTACATGAGATCTAGTAGATTAAAAAAACAACCATTTAACTGAGCAAGAAAATCTACATTTTCTTTTATGTCTACAGAAGTTTATTCAAGAAATTTCCCAACTGAGACAAAACTGAACACTAAACTCCAAACTTAATTTAATATTTTCGATTGCTTTCAGAATTTGCAATCATATTTACTTAGATGAAAGTGCAAATTCTGAAAGCCAACCTAAGTACTGTACTGACTTTAAATGTTCACAGCTTTGTCGCATTTGGGAAATTTTGGCCCAAGTTGGCTCAGTCTTGCAGTACTCAGAGCCGAGGTGGCGCAGTGGTTAAATGCAGCACTGCAGGCTACTTCAGCTGACTGCAGTTCTGCAGTTCGGCTGTTCAAATCTCACTGGCTCAGGGTTGACTCAGCCTTCCATCCTTCCGAGGTGGGTAAAATGAGGACCCGGATTGTGGGGGCGATATGCTGACTCTGTAAACCGCTTAGAGAGGGCTGAAAGCCCTATGAAGCGGCATATAAGTCTTAACTGCTATTGCTATTGCTATCATCCCTCTCATTATTTTAGATTTAGTTAAGTTTACACTTCATTTGGAAAACAGATGACTGTACTAATTGTAGCAAAAAACTAAACAACCCATCTTAAACTGACTGCAGTTGATTTCATGTACTGTACTGGTTAATTAATTCACATAACTTTATGTTAACAGCTTTGTTCTGATTTTCTTCTTTAGGTTCAAATAGTTTTTTTCCAAGCAAGATATTGTAAAGAAACGGCAAGATGAATAGCAAACTGGAGTATTTTATAAAGTCAATAAGAAGGCTACAGGCATGTCACAATGCAGCGAGATCTTTTCCTAGAAAAGAAATCAAAACAACTGCGTCTGGGATTAGTGGTTATAAAAATTCTGCACAAAATATTCAATCTCCATTGTACGTTCCTTCTTGCTGGCTCCATTCTTCAATTTCAACTAGTTCTCAAAATTCTTTTGTTTATGATGGGAGCAGTGATGCAAATGAGCAGAAAGTAACTAATGATCTTGACCACGAGCAGAATTCCAAACCCATTCAGTTGAACTCCTCAGAGGAACTTAGAAATACCATTGAAGAAGAAAGGGATGAATTTGACATTTCCCAGAAATTTTTCAGTGACCTTAAAAAATGTGTATCTCCTTGTGATGTACTAGACTTTGCGGCAACAAGTCAAGTCTCTCCAAAGTATCTCAGTAATTCTTTTTCAACCATGTGGATGCTTAAAAAGAAAACGCTTAAGAGTCAGAAATATGACGAGACAAAGGTGATGATTGAACACCCTCAGTTTCGACGGCTCTGTCAGCATGTGATGGACGAAGCAAAGCACATGGATGGCAATGATTTGGCACACACTCTACTTTCTGTGGTAAAGTTAGGAGTTCCACAAAATACCTTATTAGTTCAGACATTACTGAGGACTTGCCAGGTAAGCAAAAAGTAAAATAAAAAAATCTAGACAAAATTTAATAGCAATAGCAATAGCAGTTAGACTTATATACCGCTTCATAGGGCTTTCAGCCCTCTCTAAGCGGTTGACAGAGTCAGCATATTGCCCCCACAGTCTGGGTCCTCATTTCACCCACCTCGGAAGGATGGAAGGCTGAGTCAACCTTGAGCCGGTGAGATTAGAACCGCTGAACTGCAGATAACAGTCAGCTGAAGTGGCCTGCAGTATACTGCACCCTAACCACTGCACCACCTCAGCTCTTCTTTAAGGATACTTTAAAATAAGCAACAGTTCTTAAAAAGTTAAATTTATTATTTAGTATGTTTCTAGACTTCATATATCATCTTGTGCCTTAAAAAAAAAATAACCTAAGACATTTTAGTTTCATTATCTATGCATTGCAAAAAGTTACTATTGATTTACAGTTTAGTCTGTACTCCTTTATCTGAAAATGGAACTGAATTTAGGACTCAATTTCCAAACTGATATGCATCTCTGGCCAGATGCATCACATAATCAGAATTGGATCTAGTTTGTAACCAGGAATCTTCCAGAAACTTATCAGGCCTGGAATGTAGACTAGAAAGGGTTTTTTTTTTTGAAAGAATAAGGTCCCAGAAAAAGGTTGAATTTTAGGGCAGCCCTAGAAGAAGAAGGCCATGTATGTGGTGGACAAGAAGGTACGAAAGAGTTTTTTTCCCCAATTTTCTTCCTTTTTATTATTTTAAACTGCCTAGAGAAGCCCCATGGCAAGATAGGCAGCAAATGGATTGAATAAATAAATAAATAGCAGTAGGAATTTGCTTTGTTAATTTTTCCTCTGGCCTATAATTTTAATCTTTCCATGAAAATCTTCTAAAGCGACTTTTGAATTTTTCAACAGGAACGTATCAATGAATTTAATACGCGATGTGTCTCGATTATTGCAAGCGCTTTGAAAGTCATGGAAAAATGCAAGAATGTGGAAGCTCTTCAACTTGGACTACAGTAAGAAAAGACTTTTAAGTTTGTACATTGGTACTCATCAGTTATCGGGCACGCTTGTGGGATATGTTTCTTCCTAGTTAAATAGTTGTAGTTTATTCCAGTGTATATCTGAACCCAAACATCTCGACCTTAGTCTTAATTCCAGTTCAAATTACAGGCTTCTTTAGTAAACTAAAGATTAAGACTAATTATAATTTAGCATTTAGAAGCAAGCCACATTGAGCCCATGGAGAATTACTGACAAATATACATGATCAATTTTTATTTTCTAGGATTAAATTCAAATGAAATATCTACAAGGATACTTTTCTGTTTATCTTATGTTAACTTCTGATGTAGTTCCTGGGAAACTTTAGTGCTTTAGTGCTGCTTACCACCCATAAAGCCCTTCATGGTAGTGGATCTGGGTACTTGAGAGACCGCCTCCTGCCAATTACCTCCTCACGACTGATTAGATCACACAGATTAGGCCTCCTCCGAGTTCCATCTGCCAGCCAGTGCCGACTGGCAACTACGCGGAGGAGAGCCTTTTCAGTAGTAGCTCCGACCCTTTGGAACGACCTCCCCATGGAGATTCGTACCCTCACCACCCTCCAGACCTTCCGCACAGCCCTTAAGATCTGGCTATCCCGCCAGGCCTGGGGTTAAAGATTAGGATCCGTCCCCACCCGAATGATGAATGAATGTTGCTTCTATTTTTTAATTATGTACTGTCTGTATATGTCATTATGTGTATCCCCTCCCTATAGGTTGTAAGCCACCCTGAGTCCCCTCAGGGAAAAGGGCAGCCTATAAATAAAAGCAATCTAAATCTAAATCTATACTTGTCTGTCTATCAATCATCTAGTGCGTACAACTAAAATCTGAATTTTAAAATTAATAATTAAAAGTTTGGTGGGAAAGCTGTATTTTTAGTTTTCCTAAGTATTGGCTGAGTGGAGGCCAAATACATCTCCTTAAGGTGCCCACTCTAGAGCCTGGGGCCCATGTAAAATAAGGCCTTCCTGACTTACTAGATAATCAAATTCTTTTAAAACATGATCTGAAGAGATTTTTCTCTATTGGTCAAATAAGGCATGTTCATAGTGGGATGTGTAGTTCCCACTAGAGACTGGCACTAACTCAACAGCAATAGCAGTTAGACTTATATACCGCTTCATAGGGCTTTCAGCCCTCTCTAAGCGGTTTACAGAGTCAGCATATCGCCCCCACAGTCTGGGTCCTCATTTCACCCACCTCGGAAGGATGGAAGGCTGAGTCAACCTTGAGCCGGTGAGATTTGAACCGCTGAACTGCAGAACTGCAGTCAGCTGAAGGAATTTAAAATATATAAACAGTACATTTGTGAAAATGTACTTACTACTGTTCAGATTTCTTAAACTTGTATCTCTGCAAGTAAATATCAGAAATTCATGTGAGAAAAAGTACCATCAGACAGAAAACTAATGTCATAGTTGATATTTATTTAGTGACAATATTTTTAAAAACAAAAGCAAAAATATTTTCCCCCAAATCTAGGCAGACATATTAACGCTATAGAACTTTCATGGAATGAAAAATGGAATCATGCTTGTCTAAACCAGGCATATGACACAAAAGTAATTGAATGAAATTTATGACGCTGTCAACTTATGTGACAAACAGACAGGTTTAGGAGATGCTGCGGAAATTTCCAATCCATAATTGTGTATAGTAAACCTAGAAAATTAGCTGTATTTTTAATCTTTCTAATGCTTAGAATGTATTTTGTTTCAATTGGAAGATATATAGTGTCAGTTATTATTTGTGTGTGTAGGCCACATGTGTACCTGCTCCATTAGTTTATGTCCATTACATTTTCTTTTTCTGAGATTTTTTTTCTTAATAGGTTACTTTTACAAGACCAAGTCCACAAAATATCAGATGTCTTTGTATTACAAACCATAATGCGCAGTATCGGGAAGGATGTACCACTGACACTTAAGAAAAATTTGGAGGTAAAACACCGATACTGTTTTCAATTATTGCATTAAGTTTGTATGGATATACTTGCAGGGATCATTGCTTTGATCATCACAGAAGAAAAAAATCATTTATTTTAAGAGTTATGAATGTCAGGAGTCATGAATTATAGTGAAGAGTCTTAACTACCTATCTTTAATTATTTCTGCCTTTCTAGAAAAATCAGGTATGCAAGAGGTATTCCTGGTCTCTGGATACTGCTCTATCAAGAAGTCTGTCTTTGTAATAGCACCTGCTCTCTAAAACAGCATTCTCCCCCCGCCCCCCAATATGTAGTAGCTCCCACATGGATAATTTTCCAGAAGTCTTTTAACATTTAGCTATTCTCACAGGCCTTGTTTGTTGAATCCTACAGCTTTCTTGTTTTACTCAATATTTATGGTTTTTCTTTTGGGTGACCATGATCTGTTTTTCTATTTTATTTCTTGTTTTTTTTATGTAAGCTGCCCAGACTGGGTTTGGAGTAAGTTGGACTCCTACATGTATAAGTAAATAAATATTATATATTAATCTTTACAGTTGTGGTACAACAGAAGTGATTTCATTATTTCCGTGTTCCTTTTTTTTACAAGAACGTTGATAGAAGAAACATATTTTCATGTAGTTGATTTACTATATTTTTCGGAGTATAAGACACCCCCCAAAAGAGGGTGAAAATTTGGGTACGTCTTATACACCAAATGTAGCCTGCCTGCCCATTCACTGCCCCCCACCTTTTGGCCTCTGCCTCCCAGCAATTTACCTCTTGCAGCAAATGGAGAAAATGGGGCTTGTGGAGGTGGCAATTGACTATGGCAATCCCTGCAGCCTGAAAGAACTGATCATCAGGAGGCCCGAGCTTAAACCGAAATTGAAAGTGAAACTTGCTGTATGCTGCAAGGAGGCAGATTGCTGGGAGGCCAAGCCACATTTCCCCCCCCCCCTTCTAATCAGGCTAAACTGAAACAGGTTGTTTGCTGCAAAGAGATAAGTCAATAACTATAAATGCCTATAGAATGTTCAAATTATTAGACTTATTTTTTAAAGACTGCTTTATTATTGTTCTAGACAACAACAAAATGAAGAAGCTTTTTAAAATAAATGCTTGATCTGAAGAGGCCCATTGCTATTGTTATCTTCTTTTAAATAGCAGAGAATAACATATACTTCCAGAAAGCCACATCAATTTTAACAGCATCTGTACAAGTATAGTCTGAAATGTAACACCACAAACAGTGTACATCTTCTGTATGTTTGCTATAAGGAGGCAAATTGCTGGGAGGCAGAGGTAGATTGTTTTCCCCTTTTCTCCTCCCCAAAAGCTAGGTGCGTCTTATACTTTGGAGCATCTTCAAGGCGCTAGTCGTCACTTATAAAGCCCTTCATGGTATTGGACCTGGGTAGTTGAGAGACCGCCTGCTGCCAATTGCCTTCGATAGACCGATCAGATCCCACAGATTAGGCCTCCTCCGAATTCCATCCGCCGGCCAATGCTGACTGGCGACTACCCGGAGGAGAGCCTTCTCTGTGGCTGCTCCGACCCTCTGGAACGAGCTCCCCGTGGAGATTCGAACCCTCACCACCCTCCAGGCCTTCCGCAAAGCCCTTAAAACCTGGCTGTTCCGACAGACCTGGGGCTAAAGAGCTTTTGCCCCCTCCTCGAATGGTATGGTTGTTGTGTGTTTTTAAATTGTGTATTTATGTTCGTCTTTTTATCCCCTGTCTGTACCCCCTTCCCTGACCGAATTGTGAGCCGCCCTGAGTCCCCTTCGGGGAAAAGGGCGGCATATAAATGAAATCAATCCAATCCAATCTTACACTGCAAAAAATGCGGCGTATGGCTGTCCGTCTAATCACAGCAATTCCAGATGGCTAACCATATATAAAAACAATACAAATAAACATCAAAATAACAGCATTAGTAAGTTTAAAGACAACCAGACTAAAACAACATAATTATGAAATCACCATAGCTATATAGAAAGTGAGAAATCAGAAATAAGCATTTGGGTGTAAATGGTGTTTTAAACGACATAAAAGAAGTTGTTGATTACCTATTTTTCGGAGTATAACACACACCTGAGTTTAAGACGCACCAAGGTTTTGAAGAGGCAAATTAAAAAAAAGTTTTTGCACTGCAAACAGCCCATTTTTCGCGAAAATGGGCCCGGTTTTTTTTTTTTTTTTTTTCCCCCAAAAAAAGGGTGTGAATAGCCTTTAGGAGACTTGTGGAGTGCTCCCTGGGGGTGGGGGGTGGGGCAAAAACGAGCAAAAAAATGACACATTTTTTGCAAAAACGGGCCTATTTTTTGTCAAAAAAGGGCGTGCATAGCCTTTAGGAGGCTTATAGAATGCTCCTGGGAGCTTGGGGGGGGGGGGGGCAAAATTGAGCAAAAAACGGCCCATTCCCAGCCCCCAGGAGCTCTCTGAAAGCCTCCTAAAAGCTATGCACAGCCATTTTGGTGAAGGGGCAGGATTTCGGGAGGCAAAAAATGCTACATTCTGTGTATAAGACGCACCCAGATTTTCAGCCTCTTTTTTTGAGCGAAAATGATGTGTCTTATATTCCGAAAAATATGGTACTTTTTCGAAACTTGAAATCTTCAAAGCAAAAGTAGGAGAAAGACATTTGTTAACTCTCTGTGACAACAAACAACAATTTTATAATCCTTCTCTTGGAAGCCAATGATACCTCCAGTTAATTTGAAATTTATTTCAATTTAGAACAAGATGTTGAACCTGATGAGTCACTTCACAGTTCCAAATGCTTTTCAAATGTTCAGGGTATTGGGTGAAATGGACTATCTCTCTATTCCGATCCTGAATGCTTGTAGTAAGACGATAATAGGTAAGTCAGGACAAAATGTATAAGATTGCTAATGTTCAAATCAGTTTATTTAATTATGATGTTCTTGAATCCAATTTCTTTTAATTTGCCCTAAGAGTTTACAGGTAAGTATTTGCTTATGAAGAGCAGAACAAGAAAATAGGGAATATATGTAGGTTATGGTTGAACTGTTAAGTATTTGGGGTTCTTTAAGCTTGATTGTTTTTTCTGCAGATGTTTGTAGCGTCCTGTGGTCAAGTGCCTGCAATTTGTAACATTTTTGTGTGTGCCAGGAACACATTTATTTCTGGTTTCTGGCAAAAAAGATCCCTTGCAGACAATTTTGGTCTGAATTATGGTTGAAGACCACTTACATCTGGTAATTTCAGCCTTGGCTTATAGTTTATAAAACTAGACTTGTGCATTTATAGTGAAAATGATAAATAAATATTTTAAGAGAATTGGCTCCAAAAGATCATTCTTAGGCTACTTTAAAGCAACAGAAGCGTTTTGATTTTATTTAACAATATGTAGTAGACATAGAAGGGTCAAAAAAAATTGGATGGCATGTTAATAAATTATTCAAAAGAGAAAAACCTTCATTTGACCAAATCTTGTTCCTTGAATGGTTCTTTAGTCCAGTGTTTCTCAACCTTGGCAACTTGAAGATGTCTGGACTTCAACTCCCAGAATTCTGGGAGTTGAAGTCCAGACATCTTCCAAGTTGCCAAGGTTGAGAAACACTGCTTTAGTCTTGCCAATTATGCTGCATTTTCTGCTTCAGGATTTATCATGTCATTTCTTTTTACTAATTCAAAGTGCAAATGTTTTTTTTTTTTTACAAATGTTAACCAAGTGAATTTCCAATGTGAGTTTTCTTTGTATGCGTTAGAAAACGTTGAAGGGACTCAATTTCTCAACCTGCTGAATGTTTTGAAATTTGGCAAACAATTAAGATACCAAAATAGGATACTTTATTCTACATTAGCTGATTATGCCGCATCAGTCTTCTATACATGGAACAGAAATGAGGTAATTATATAGGATGTCACTATTCATATTACTGACATTCTCAATTGTAAATGAATGGTAGCATCAGATGTTAATATTGCTTTTAATTTTATTTTATTCATGATATTATTAGGATAATCCCTGTAACTGCATAGGAATGGGGAGAGGTGTTGCAATATGGACAATATAGTTAATCTGTTTTTCTCTATACTTTCACAGATTATGATGGACTATGAATAATGTGAATAAAATGTTTTTGTTTTATATACTTGATAAATGATACTAAATGATAAGAAGTTTAGAAATGTAGAGATTGGTTTGTTTGAAGAAGTTATCAGGAATGTGAAAATAGGTAGGAAAGATGAAAATAAAAATTAAGTATAATAGGATTTCTTAACAAAATTACTGGATTTAAATATGTGCAATATGATGTTTTTGTGGTCTAGTTATTTGAGACAGATTTAATTCTTCCATGTGTTTAAAGATACAGTGGCACTTCGCCATCCAATCTAAAAAGGTTTCCAATGCAGGTCATATTATATAATATAGCTCATATTATAAAATATAGTGGCAATGTAATAATAAGTCCATGCAAAATTTTACCCCTCCACTAGTGATAAAACCAGAAAAATATAATCAAATAGAAATAGATACATCAGTCTCCAAATACATGGTTTGTTGAATTTTTATTAAATTAGAATTTAATAGAATTTGGTATGCCGCCCAATCCCATGGGATTCTGGGCGGCTTATAGAGCAAGATAAAAACATTTAAAAATTTAAGACTAAAAATACAGTAGTTAAAATTACACACCATCCATTCTATCTAAGTGGGGCTGAACATTAATCAACAGCCCCAGGCCTGCCGAAACAGCCAGGTTTTGGTGGCTTTTCGGAAGGCCGGGAGAGTGGTAAGGGTCCGGATCTCTACGGGTAGATCGTTCCACAGGTCCGACATGGCTACAGAGAAGGCCCTCCCCCTAGGGGCCACCAGCTGGCATTGTTCGGCCGACGGCACCGGGAGGAGGCCCAACCTGTGAGATCTTATTGGTCGTTGGGAGGTATGTGGCAGAAGGCGGTCTTTCAGGTAGCCAGATCCTAAACCATGTAGGGCTTTAAAAGTAACAACTAGCACTTTGAAGCACGTTCGGAGACCAATAGGGAGCCAGTGCAGCTCGCGGAGGATGGGTGTAACATGGGTGTATCTAGGTACACCCAGTATCGTTCGCGCGGCTGCATTCTGGACCAACTGTAGTCTTCGAACACTCTTCAAGGGCAGCCTCATGTAGAGCGCTTAGTAGAAGAGAAATTTAGACTGTTTAATTTATTACTCCCCAAAACAATTCTCTCCCATGTTACAACTGAGCTTCCTGTGAGGCTGGAAGTCAGTTGAAAAGGGTGGAGGGTAAGAGACATTGGACTGGTACTGTATATTCTAAACAGCAAATTGTAGACACTATTCTGTCACATTCTCTACCAAGCCATTTTTCTTTAAGTTGGAATTCAATTTAAAGTAAACTAACAATGATAGGTAATAATGTTTACTCTGATGCGTATCATAATTTCCTTCTGTATTATGAAAAATTACAATTCGGAAAAGCTTTTAAAAGTTAACAGTTGGGCTTTGGATAATGCTATGAAACTTTGGTTTAACTTATTATAGCAAATTCATTTCAAATTATTTCACAAAGGGGCAGAGGGGCAGAAATTTGTCCAAGAAGTTTAGAATAGAAAAGGGATCGTGGCTGCATGAAAGCAAAAAGGAATTTGCTTCTCTTTTCGGATGCATATTCTCAGGCCCAACAACATTTTAGACTATTTTTTTTTTTAAAAAAAATCTCTTAATGAAGGTCTCTCAATATATGTGTGTTACTTTAACTTCTCTTTTTGATTTCAGGTAATTCTGTTACTTTCAGCTTTTGAAAGGCTTGGTGTCCATCCAGTTGAACTGATGGATAAATTTCTTGAGGAAGTGATGCTTCATCCAGAATCCTTGAACTTCAAAGATGTTATAAGTATTCTGCAAGCCTACTCTAATCTCAATCACTTCTCCAGCGGCCAAAATCAAGAGTAAGTTATTCTTTAGTAAATACTCATTTCAGAAATAATTTCTGAAACATTTCTGGCCATTTGTGAATAATCTCAAATTTGCCACCAATTTTAATATATAGAATTATTTAATAGTGTGTGAGTATTATAACATGGGTTCTCAAGTTTTAGATTATTACAATCCAGTAAAGGATGTATGTGACGACATATTACCATCACCACCCCAGGTAAAACAAAAAAACAGAACATAAACATTTTAATGTTCTTTTTGCTTGATTTTAACAAATATTTGAAAGGGGAACCAAGTCAAAAGAATAAAAAAGAAATGAAAACACAGAAGAGGAAAATAGAAAACAGATTTACAAGCCATATAAAACTAAATAATTTTTATAACAGCATTAGATTGTGATGCATACAAATATGACCTCCCTTCATTCATTCATTCCCTTCCTCCTTCCCTTCCTTCCTTGAGATTTTACAAGGTGCCTCAATATGTTACAACTCTGGGTAGCTTACGAAATACAGCAAGAAATCTGATGGAATATATGATTAAAAGAGAGACCGAGAAAAGTCACAGTTACTTAACAGACCAAAACATCTATTAGGGGTCTACTTCAAACCAGGAGCCAGGGTGTTATAACCAAATCAAATCCATATTTAGTAACTAATAGAGGCAGTCGATATACAGGTAATAAGAATGGTGGATCGAATAAACAATAGGAGTTTCTATCTAATAAGGAAAGTCTGTCATTGTAACAAATCAGGCAAAATTCAATATTATAAAAAGCCTTAAACCCCACTTTTTCAGCTTAGTCCTAGTAGTGGAAACAATATTTCTAATGTGAAGGGGGAGCTGGCTTGGTCTGCATAGTTCCTGAATCTGGGTTTCCCTTTCAAGGTAGCCTTCAGAGTAGCCTCTCATTCATCAAGAGCAGAGAGAGAAAGGGCTCTTCCCTTGCCTGGGCTGCTCTAAGTACCCAAGTGCTGTTATTAAACTGCTTGTTGCTTCCAGGGCATTGTCAGACTAAAGGCTGGAGCAAATTTCTCCTGCACTGCCCGTGAGGGAACATATACCCCTGTCGTTCAGGGATAGTTTTATAGGCATCCTTTTTATAAGTCAGCGAATGTTAACGTTTCCTTCTTTGAACGTGCCTTGCCTTCTTCCTCCTCCCAGTAGGAATAGGAACCAATCAACATTCAGGGTGCACATCTCTGCACAATGTGCAATTGGGATTCGGGAAGTGTTTGGGTCGGCCCATCTGCAGCCCTTTGCAACTTCCACTTATCCATCAAACCCTTTGCAGTGCAGGTATGCAGGTATGGCTACAGGTAGTTGCGGGCAACTATAAATCAGTCCTAAGTGCCCCCCACTCTCTTTCACAGAGTCTCCATAAGCCTGGCTTAATTTTAGTACCTTCCTTGTGCTGGAGTAGCCTGTAAATCCCTTACCCTCTATAGATATTCTCTCTGCAGTATAAGTGTTGGGTCAAGTAATCTATGTCCCTAAGGCATCATCATTCCTTCTCTTACAATCGTGACCCGACAAATGCGCGCACGACAAAAGCGCACCAACGAAACCACGGTGAGAAAACTGTGGCGTCATCAACGCGCCCACAACAGCGCGCCGACAGAAGCACGATTTAAGTTAAGATAAGAGAAGCGCAATTTAAGTTAAGGTAAGGGTTAGGTTGAGGGTTAGGTTTAGAACTCGCGGTTATTACTTGTTCGTTGAAGGCGCGCTTTTGTTGGCACACTGTTGTTGACGCGCTTCTGCGCTCATTCGCCGGCGCGATTTAGAACTCGCGGTTTTCTCACCGTGGTTTTGTTGGCGTGCTTTTGTCGAGCGTGCATTTGTCGGTGAACCCTTACAATTACATGTGTCTTTTTAAAAAAGAATCGCCATCACTCAAGCTTCATTCACCTTGCTCGAATATGCCAGATTGGTTGGTTTACATTCATCACACATTTGTATCAGTGCATCAGTGTGATAAATGTCCTATACAAATCATGGGCAATGCTCAGTGGTGGAATCCTGCCAGTTTAACAACCAGTTTGTGCTGTGTGCGCTCATGCCTGATACACACACTGCGCACATGCACAGTTTTAACAAAACTTACCTTCACTTACTTCTGGGGAGTAACACATCTGAGGCGCGGCAATCCGCTCTGCCACGCGAATCAGCTGAGAGTATATAGGTAAGTAAAGCACAGGGAAGGGTGAGCATCAGAGCAAATCGGTTCGCTCCCCAGCTGATCATTGGAGCTACCGGTTCATTTGAACCGGTCCGAACCAGCTGAATTCCACCCTTGTCAATGCTGATGCTATTATAGTTTGCTTAATGACTGGCTACCAGGATAAAAATAGATCATACTCAAATGCATTCCCTTTGAAAATTAATATTAAAAATTGAGATATAATGATTATTTAAAAACTACAATAAGTATTCTTAATTTCAAAGGTAATTACAAACACATTATAATTCGTTCTAGAAGAGACGCTAATACTAAACAAATCAAATCTGAACGTGATGGAAGAACTATGTGAAGGATGTTTCTATTGCAAAATAGCAATATGTAGACATTTTCCTAATTTATCTCATGAATATTCAGCTGTGAGTTGATATACCAGTATTTGTAGATTTATTCAGCCTATTAGGAATTTATGTATTTGTTTATCTCCATTTTTTTAAAGGTTTCTTGACTCTCTGAATAGTATATTGAATAAACATCTACATGAGATTGATAATATGGATTTACTAAGAGTTGTATATTCATTCTGTCTTGTTGGATATCTTCCCCAACTTGCTCTTAATCAATTGCTTCAAGAGGAAATTCTCAATGATGTAGTAAAATCAGGTTAGAGATTTATTTTATTTTCTTTTTTTAATCTCTGCTGACCATATCTCTGTTAATTTGTGCAGACAAATTAACTTATATATAAAATAAATTTGTTATGTAATAAAAGGTAAACAAAATACCCGTTTTCAGTTTTATACCATTACCACATTTCTTTCGAAACGATCAAGTTTAATATTGCATTGATCATTAGTATCCTAAAATCCGTGTCATGGTGATGTCTTTATTGGAACTTCTTAAAGACTACAAAAGTGGTTCATTGGGTTAAGAAATGAACCTAGGAAGGAAGGAACAGGCATTGAGGAATAGGGCAGGAGTGCTCCCTAGTGGGAGGAACCTGAAGTCATTGTGGAGGCTTCCCTGGGAGAAGAGAAGACAGAGATAAATTTGTTTATTTATTTTATTTATTTATTAATTAGACTTATATACCGCTTCATAGGGCTTTCAGCCCTTTCTAAGCGGCTTACAAATTTTTTAGCAAATTGAGTCAGCAACTTGCCCCCACAGTCCGGGTCCACATTTCACCCATCTCGGAAGGATGGAAGGCTGAGTCGACCTTGAGCCGGTGAGATTTGAACCTCTGAACTGCAGATCACAGTCAGCTAAAGTGGCCTGCAGTACTGCACCCTAACCACTGCGCCACCTCGGCTCTAATCTAAATGCATGTCCTTCACCCCAAACCAGTGGTGGGATTCAGCCAGTTCGCACCTATTCGGGACAACCGGCGGTTAATTTTCTAAGCAGTTCGGAGAACCGGTTGTTGGAAGAAATCTCCTTTTGTTTTTTCCCACTTTACAGGGCTAATCCTGTAAGGAAGGCAGGAAGGAAACATTCTGGTGTTGTTTCTAGCCTAATCTTTATTGCCCTGCTTACAGAAACTGCCTCTCCGGTTAACCCTTATTACATTGTAACAGCTAAGGCGAAGCGCCCGTCGACCTGAGTAATGTTGAGTTGGCCACGCCCACACGGTCACATGACCACTAAGCACCGCCTACCCACCTGGTCATTAGAGCAGAGAACCGGTTGTTAAATTATTTGAATCCCACCCACTGTCCCAAACCCAAGGCAAACAGGGTCACCGAGAGGCAGCTCTTAGACCCCCAGGAGTCGTTGAGGAAGCCTTCGACTGGAAGGGGCCGATCAGAAGACACAGAATCATGTGATGTCCATGAAGAGAGATGCCAGGTGAGGCCCAAAACTCCACAAAGAAGAGCTTTAAGCACGCAGAAAATAATTCCGTCAATTCCCTTCTTATCCTTCTCTCAGTGAAAAACTTGAGGGAGAAGGATGAGAAAGTGGGTACGAGATAATTAAGAAAATATCTCTGGGGAAACAGATAGAAAAAGTAAGACACTGGGAAATGTGGGCCCTCTGCTGTAAATAGTTGTGGTGTTTTTTCCATAATTGCTATAAAAGTACCTGTACAAAATAAAAGATCTCTCCCCCCCCCCCCCAAAAAAAAAGCCGCCTTTATTTTTCTGAAGGAATCATCCTGCTTAAAGATAGACTCATCCTGGTGTATAATTTTTTTTTTAAAGTCACACCAGGACACAGAAGCAGGATGATGAGAGGAAAAAGAATGCGAGATTTTAGGGCAACGTGAAAAGACATTAGCTGCTGACTGTTTCCTCTTGTTCCATGACCCTTGAAAAAAAATAATTCAACCGTTTGTTAAGACATAATTGCTAAGCAAGAAATTTTATGTATCCGTTCTATACATTTTGAACCTAGGGAAAGAAATATTCTTCTTTTGAGGCATTGTCCCTAGCTGGAAGAAAGATCTTGCTTAGTCTAAAGAGGTTGGTTGTTCAGCTGGCAGTCTGATGAATTATGATTCAGTCTGAAATTGAACCAAAAGAAGCATCAAACTTTGAGCTACTCGTTTTAATTCGATCTGTAAGCTTTGTAGCCAAGTATACACTTAAAAGTTGAAACACTCGGACACACTGGATCCTAGGCAAGAGGAAATTAAAGAGCTTGAATAAATGATGTTTGAAGAACAGAGTCCAAGCTCTTGAAAACATCTCAAGCGGAGATAATTCAGATTCAAAGCCAAAGCAAGAAAAATAGTTAGATTTAGATTTAGATTTAATAGCATTTATAGGCCGCCCTTTTCCCTGAGGGGACTCAGGGCGGCTTACAATAACAAGGAAGGGGAGTGAAGACAAAACATAAAAAGAAATGTGCAATAACTGAAAAATACTAAAAACACAACATTCTCTCAGCATTCGGGAGGGGCGGAAGAGTTTATCCCCAGGCCTGACGGGCTAGCCAGATCTTGAGGGCTGTACGGAAGGCCTGGACTGTGGTCAGGGTACGAATCTCCACGGGGAGATTGTTCCATAGCGTCGGAGCAGCAACTGAGAAGGCTCTCCTCCGGGTAGTCGCCAGTCGGCACTGACTGGCGGATGGAATACGGAGGAGGCCCGCTCTATGCGATCTGATGGGACGCAGGGAGGTTATTGGCAGAAGGCGGTCTCTCAAATAGTCAGATCCACTACCATGGAGCGCTTTATGGGTGGTAAGTAAGACCTTGAATTGCACCCGGAGATCCACAGGCAGCCAGCGCAGCTCGCGGAGGATAGGTGTTATGTGGGCGAACCGAGGTGCGCCCACAATCACTCGCGCGGCCGCGTTCTGTACTAGCTGAAGTCTCCGGGTGCTCTTCAAGGGCAGCCCCATGTAGAGCACGTTGCAGTATTCCAGCTTAGAGATCACAAGGGCTCGAGTGACTGTCGTGAGAGCCTCCCGATTCAGGTAGGGCCGCAACTGGCTTTTGAATCTTCCTTCAAGTACCAGATCCACTAATGTCCCTTATGAGGAAGGGTTTTTTTTTTATTTTCCTTTTTAAAAAGGTTACCCAGAAGAGGTAGTTTGGCGTTATCAAATCTGATGGCAACTTTCCTGACTAATAAATTTTATTAAATTTCATTAGCTGCAGCTCACTTATCTGACGTATAAAATAGCCAGGCTGATGTATGTAGAATTTCAATTGGGGAGAGGTCTGGTGGGCAAAATAGGTTGTTTGTGCAAATTAAGTTTAACACGAGACAGATTACCAATATGTTATCAGTTAATAATTATAATGTGTTAAAACCCCACTGTGTTTGTTGAGATGTTCCGGGATTTCTGAAACTTTTTTTTTAATTGAAATTTTTTTTGGGAAAAAAAAGGCTTTTACAAGTATTTACCTCCCTTCCCCCACCCAGACCCAACCCCCCAACCTTCCCCCCCCCCCGACTTCCCAGAACAAATACAGGGTATAAATTTTTATCAAAGATGTTCTAAAATAAGCTAGTATTATCTTTCATTTGAGCTTTAACTCCTCTTTTGTTAGGCTAACTCTAAACAGATTATATCATTCCTTGTTTCTTTAGTCATAAGCTATCTGGAATTTCTTAGTCCCATATTTATTTTGAGTATAGTCGATCCATCTTCTCCACTCCAGTTTATATCTCTCATTGGAGTGGTCCTTGAGATATGCAGATATTTTAGCCATCCCTGCTAAGTTTGTGACTTTTAATGTCCATTCTTGAATAGTAGGCAAATCTTCCTCCTTCTAGTATTGCGCCACCAGCAGTCTTGCTGCCGTTATTAAATACAAAATCAAGTTAGAGTGCATTGGCCGGGATTTCTGAAACTTTGATGCATGCGAATTCTGGTCAACAGTGCTGCCAAAGACCCACTTTTTTGAAACAGTCTTGAGGTGGATGTCTTGGCATGAAAGTTTGTAACATCCTGCATAATGTGGTGTTTGTGTGTTTATTGTACACTTTTACGGCAACAACAACTTATTCTGTAGATAGGTATAGGCTGAGGTTGATGGTGAGAGTAGTCCCTGCAGTTTTCTTGGCAAGGGTACCTGCTTTCCAGGACAGAGAGGAAGTGGCTTGCCCAGGTTTACCTAGTTTTTTTTTATTTATTATTATTTGTTTATTATTTATAGGCCGCCCTTTTCCCTGAGGGGACTCAGTTGGCTTTGCCCCTAAGGCAGAGCTGGAACTCACGGTCTCCCATTTTCTAGCCTGATATCTTAACTGCCACAACCACTACACCAAAGTGGCTCTCTCGTTTAGCATGGAAAAATAATAGTAGAAGGCTACAAACACCCATAAATGTAAAAATGCGTGTAATTTCATGATTAGTATATATTCATTACTATACAGAGATAGTCCTTGACTTTAAGACCACAGTCGAGCCCAAAATTTCTGTTGCTAAGTAAGACATTTGCTAAGTGAATTTTGCCCCATTTTTTACAACCTTGCCACAGTTCTTAAGTGAGTCACTGCAGTTGATATGTTCGTAACTTGATTGTTAACTGAATCTGGTTTCCCCATTGACTTTTTTTGTTAAAAGGTCATAAAAGTTGATCACATGATCTTGGGACACTGCAGTGGTCATAAATATGAACCAATCGCCAAACATATGAACTTTCATGACATGATTATGGGAATGCTGCAAAGATCGTAACTGTGAAAAGTGGCCATAAGTCACTTTTTCCAATGCCGTTGTAACTTTGAACAGTCAGTAAATGAACTGTTGTACTTCGAGGACTACCTGTACAACTATAAAAGAGGGATATGTTAATTTCAGGAATATACTTTAAACAAATGAATTAAGTAGATGTCAACATTTTATTAAGCAGTCAGGTTCCGATATGTGTTCTCTTGCTCCCTCAACAACAGCTCCCATGTGATGCGGGGAGTTTAATTTCAGATTTTCAACTATGCCATCGGCCAAGCACATTCCCTTCTGTTATGTTTTGTTCTAATTTTGTTAATTAAATTAGATAATCCCCATACTCCCAGGTTAAACCAACTTTTCAGTTGTAGAATTTTACAAATTTGGAATGCGGAACTGGAGTATCTTTAATCTTCCAAGTTGGTGTCTTCAGCTTTAAAAAAATAAAATATTTTCCTCCGTTTTTAAGGTGAGAATAATTCACAAAACATTTTGGGGGGAGGGCTTTTATTGGACTCATCCAGGACTGTTTCTAAAAGGCTAGTTATATATTTTTCTATCCTAGTGAGGTCATAAATGTGATGATATAGTGTCAAATATTTTGGCCATTGGCTGGAAATCCTCCAAAGGACAAGAAAAGTTTGTCAAGGGGGATTGTGTTTAAATATATTAATACAGTGTTTCTCAACCTTGGCAACTTGAAGATGTCTGGACTTCAACTCCCAGAATTCCCCAGCCAGCATTCGCTGGCTGGGGAATTCTGGGAGTTGAAGTCCAGACATCTTCAAGTTGCCAAGGTTGAGAAACACTGTATTAATATACTGCTAAGTTACATCCCCCAGATTTTGAATTGATCTATTTATGAAGAATTTTGGATATATTATGCTTTGATTGTTTTGAAAAGAAGATTATGTTCTTAGAAAGTCACTGGCATCCCAGATTATAAAGAGTTACATGGTAAACCTTTGATTTGGGTGTTTATCAACACAGCGGAAGGAATAAAGTATATGAGTCTCTGTCAAACTTCTAACTTAAAATTTGAGGAGCTTTAAATACAGGAAACAAACGATACATTTATTTCATTAGTTTGCCCACTTTTTTCTTTTTCATCCTTCCCCTCTCCTTTTTGTACAGCATTTTTATACTTCATTTTCTTTTGGTGTATTTAAGCAATAAAAATAAAGTTAGAAGGGAAAAAGGCTCCTGCTGAAGGTACTTATCAGGATATATTCATTTTATTTCTAGGGTGCAGTATGGGAAAAAATTGCAGACATTAAATTAAATTTGACCATAGGTTAATACTGATTGAGGATGCAGTTTGGAGCTTTCCCAAAGGCTTACAGAATAGAACAGATCTCCAGTAATTCATTTGTATATTTGAAAACCTTTTTTTTTTTCTTCCTTAGGCAAAATATGTCTGTCTTTATTCAAGCAGATAAAGAGTTCATTGGCTAACAGTTTTCCTTTTAATTTCTTTTATATAGAAAAAAGTGTCGGTATGTTGCCTGCAATAAAGGTTTGTTTAGAACTTGATGGAGTTTCTTCCACAACATCAACAATTTTACCAGAGAAATTGTCGTCATCACTAGAGAAAATACTTGGTTTTCGTTATCCTAAAATACAGGAAGCCCTGCTTACACTTTTGGAAAATGAAAATTTGTTTCAAACAAATGTACAGTTGACTCAAGGTTACTGCTTAGGTATGAAATATCACAATGTTATTATTGTTCAATATGGAGCATTTTGCTTTGAATCCTGCACAAATGCTTACCTATTGCTACTCAAAGCATTTACTGATTTTTATACATATAAAACCCTGCTGTGACTAAATCCAGATTATTTGCCAACTGCCCTCTACCTATGAATAACTGTGATCATACGTACTTTATTATTAAGGGCAATTCTTTATTTCAGAAAGTTGTCCTTTAAATTTATTTATTTTTCAAAAGCTACTTTTGTCCTTTTTGGTCATTTGGCTTCTACCGTACAAATGGTACCACTTAATGCACAGCCTTTCACACACATGAAAAATGTGAAAATTGAATTGTCTTTTCAAAAATAAATTTACATTTATCTATTTTAAAATAAATATATGTTTTTTAGATATTTTTATTAGAATTTGTGCTTTTGTAGAGGTTTTTCTTGGTTTTGCTCTTGATTTTTCCGTTGTAAAACAATGTTATAAACGCAAAACATTAAAAAAAAATATCCAGGTGAATCTTTCAGATTTGCCCCTTTTTCAGGTTCGTCCTTTCTTTTTTGCAAGAAAATGTGTTCACTACATAGATAACGAGCCATATAAAATCCATAAAAATAAAATACTTATAATCAGAAATGGCTAAAGTATAGGTTACTCGTGACCCGTCAAAACCGCGCCTGACTAAACCGCGCCCGATTAAACCGCGTCGCTGACGTCATCAACAGGGCGACAACAGCCAGCGCGGAGAAAGAAGGGCGCTTTAAATAGCGCTTTGAAAGCAAGCCGATTCAACTTAAGGTAAGGGTTAGGTTTAGGGTTAGGTTAAGGGTTAGGTTTAGGGTTAGGTTAAGGGTTAGGTTTAGGGTTAGGTTTAGGGTTAGGATTAGGTTAAGGGTTAGGTTAAGGGTTAGGTTTAGGGTTAGGTTAAGGGTTAGGATTAGGTTTAGGGGGTTAGGTTTAGGTTTAGGGGTTAATTTTAGGTTTAGGGTTTACAGCGTGCTTCTGTCTCCGCGCTGTTGTCGCCCTGTTGATGACGTCAGCGACACGGTTTAGTCGGACGCGGTTTAGTCTAACGCGGTTTTGTGGTGGAACCTAGGTTACTTGCCTACTGCCCTGTGTCTATGAGGGGATCCTTTGGCTATCTCCTCTTTTTCACCTTTCACTCCATTTAAATGCACTTTTTATTTGGCAAAGCAACTAAAAGCTTGTAAGAGAACATTGGGATTAAGTGATTCACTTTCAGTCATTATTTGTGTGATGCTAGCTTTGATCGGATGTTGTTTATAGTACTATTATTGCCTTGACCTACCCCCACTCTCAGAAATACAATGCTATAAAATATAATGAAGTAAAAACTTAGCAGTTAATGGGGCAATCATGCTTACATGTAGATTTTAAAAGAAATCTAAAATTTCTTTTAAAAGAAAATTTGTTTACAGTTTTTAAAAAAAACAATTTAAAGTTTTCACGTTAATAAAAATACAATTCCATCGCCTGTCCTTTCTCACTGATAGTATGTATTCTGTTTCCATGCTTACATAGTCTCTCTGCTTCAATGTGCGGAATAATTCACTGCTGTGTATGAAACTTCACTAGTTGGGAAATATTTTGTCCAAACTTCAGTTGTTTGTAATCAATTGTGATTTCTTTTTCCTCCCCTCCATAACCAGAGTGGTATTTCTCTTCATTGATGTCAGTAAAAACAAATGTAACTTTAATAATTTGCATTTAGTATGTTATTCAAATGCATTTTTCCTTGTATTAATTTGAGAAATTGTGAGTGCATAGCAATTTCTTGATAAAAATATAATGTTTGTCCCTTTTTTTTTTTTAGATTTTGAAATTTTAATGGATGCAAACCGAAAAATAGCATTGACAAGGACAGAAGCAGATCAGCTGAAAGGGGACCCCAACCTCAAACGGTACTTTTATCTGAGTGTATGTTTTTCTTAGGCTGAATTTCCAGGCATGATTGTTTAGATGCCATGAACTACAGAGAAAGACTTCATTTATTTCTCTGTGCAGACATCCAGATTTGAAGGGCAAAATGTACATGTGGGCCAGAGGTGGGTTCCTACCAGTTCGCACCAGTTCAGTAGAACCGGTTCGTCAAATCTACCGAACCGGTTAGAAGAGGTTCCACCAGCGGACCCGGAAAGCAGGCCACACCTACAGAAGAGCTTCCAAAAATTTTTGAAACCCACCACTGAAAACACACAGACAGACAGACAGACAGACAGACAGACAGACAGACTCACACAGAAAGAGAAAGAAAGAAAGAGTGAGAGAGAGATGAAAAAAAAGGAAAAAGGGACAGAGAGACAAAAGGAAGGAAAGAGAGAGAGAGAAAAAAAAACACATGGCCGGCAAGCCACTCCCATCAGGTCACATGGCCGGCAAGCCACTCCCACAAAGGAGGCCACACCCACAGAGTAGGTTCGAAAAATTTTTGAAACCCACCACTGATGTGGGCACACTTAAAGAAACCATGTCATTTCCTGGGATTGAAAAGGTGTCCTGCGTACCTGCTGTATGATCTCTGGAAAATAGAGGTACATTTTATGCGTACACACAAGAATTCGTTGGAATGATCTCTCTTTATCTTTTTAAACTGTCATTCTAAAGGCAATAGGTTTATAGCAGGGCTATAGGCATTAAGATGAAGGTTGTATCAGCCTTTGAATGACCGCAGTGTAAAAGAGAATGGTACTACACAGAAAGAGAGTGTTTAACTGAAACACATATATGCATAAATCGCCTAATGTACATATTCATGTAGGACAGGCTTTGGTTACAATTATCCAAGTGAAGAGCCTTTGCAATTTTCACTGCATTGATATTCCTGCAGACGGCTATAATTAATTATGTTGTTATTATAGGCATTTCTCTTGTCCTTGTTTACAGGATAGCAGTTCTGTGCCCTCCTGCGAGCGCTTTCTCAAGTCCCTCACAACACCCGAAAGGCAGGTTGGCAATGAAAATAAGACATTTAAATCGACTGGGATACCAAGTTATATTGGTAAGAAAACATATTTTGAAATTATTAAGGGAAAATAACATTAGAACTTGCCCTTCCTTTTAAAGAACAAAAAAGGGATACATCAGGAGCAACGAGTTCAAAAATTAAGCCAGACAGCAGGACTTCTGCAGTCTGCTAATCTATGTCACTAGGCAGAAAATAATTAAAGTTTTTGAGATCTTTTATTCAAAGTTTTTGCATAAATTTTAATCAAAAGGCTTTAGTCGATATAAGTATCTTATTTTATATTAATTTGTATGTTAGCTCTTTTAGCTCAATATTATATATACATCTGCTACGGTGCTGCAAGTTGCTGCATGGGTCAATTTCTGGATCCATAGAGCCCATGCGCTCTACATGGGGCTGCCCTTGAAGAGTATTCGGAGACTTCGGCTTGTCCAGAATGCAGCCGCGCGAGCGATTGTGGGTGCACCTACGTCACACCTATCCTCCGCGAGCTGCACTGGCTGCCTATTGGTCTCCGGATAAGCTTCAAGGTGCTAATCGTCACTTATAAAGCCCTTCATGGTATCGGACCTGGGTACTTGAGAGACCGCCTCCTGCCAATTACCTCCCTAAGACCGATTAGATCCCACAGACTAGGCCTCCTCCGAATTCCATCTGCCAGCCAGTGCCGACTGGCAAACCCCCGGGGGAGGGCCTTCTCTGTGGCTGCTCCGGCCCTCTGGAACGATCTCCCCGTGGAGATCCGGACCCTCACCATCCTCCAGGCGCAAAGCCACGAAGACCTGGTTGTTCCGGCAGGCCTGGGGCTGATGGATTTCCAGCCCCACTTGAAATGTTGTGACTGTTGTTGTTTTGAATCTGTTTGTCTTTTGTCTTATTTGTACCCCGAGTCCCTTGGGAGCATACAAATTAAATAAACATTCCAACAACAAACATTCCAAACATTTTCAATTCAAAGTATTGATATTACTTGGTAACATAAAAATATCACTTTGGAATATAGCTCAAAAATATTATTCCTTGAACTTTGTGTTAAAGCAATTGCAATGAAAGCAGAGTCTTCTGGCAATTTAGAGATTAAACAATGACATTGTTCGTCTCTTGGAGTGAACATCTGGTACACAGAATGCGATGAATTTGGCAGGTGCTTCTATTACTTCTGCTTTTAGTACTTCTGTGCAATCAGTCAACATCAAAGGAGAATCTAAGATAGAATCTACAGAGTGATAATTAAATTATAGGATATGTGAATATTTTCTATTCATTCTACATGGGGCTGCCCTTGAAGAGTGTTCAAAGACTTCAGTTAGTCCAGAATGCAGCCGCGCGAGCGATAGTGGATGTACCTAGGTACACCCACGTTACACCTATCCTCCGCGAGCTGTACTGGCTTCCCATTGGTCTCCGGACACGTTTCAAGGTGCTAGTCATTACTTTTAAAGCCCTACATGGTATCGGACCTGGCTACCTGAGAGACCGCCTCCTGCCAGTTATCTCCCAGAGACCAATAAGATCTCACAGACTAGGCCTCCTCCGGGTTACATCTGCCGGTCAATGTCGGCTGGCAACTCCCCGGGGGAGGGCCTTCTCTGTAGCTGCTCCGACCCTATGGAACAATCTCCCTGTTGAGATCCGGACCCTTACTACTCTTCCGGCCTTCCGCAAAGCAACTAAGACCTGGCTGTTCCGGCAGGCCTGGGGCTGTTGAATTATCCAGCCCCATCCTAAGTTATGAATGTTGTTTTTTATTTTTTGTATGTCCCCCCCCTTCCTTTTTTACCTGTAAGCCGCCCTGAGTCTCTTGAGAGTGGGCGGCATACAAACCAATTAAATAAATAAATAAATAAATAAATATTTACAGTGATCCTTCACAAAGCAGTGACTATTCTTACACATCTTGGCAATAATTAATTAACACTTATACTGTTCCTTGATAAACTGGAATTCCTCTGTTAGGTTCTTTGGTTCAGGAATGACCCCTTTAAGGTTAGTGGTAGAATCTCTTCACAAGCTCCAATATCCCCCCCCCTCTTGCTTCATTGTGATTATTTTTGATGTAAGATTTGTACTAATTTACAGTTAATTCTTTTCTATTCTTTTTGTTGTTGCTGTTGTTATTGTCAAGGTTTCTTACAAGGAATTCCAAAAACTGGAGAAAGACGAGGCCGTTTTCTTCTTCGAAAAACAAAATATTTTTGGCAGAAAACACTTAGCGTCTGAATCAAGTACTCAAGATGGCTGTATTTAAAGCATATGTCTGAAATGAGTTTCTGGGAGCAAGTCCAGTTGAGTTCAGTGAGATTTGGGTTTTGAATATTAAATGATGGTAATTGTGCTATTTTTGTAATTTTAAGAAAAATATCTGAATAAGATTCCTTAATAACCCTGTCTCTCAAATTCATATCTCTTCTGAAATTGAAGAAGGATATATGTATGTGACTGCAAGTATATTTACCATACCCTGTGGATGCTGACTCTTGAGTAGGAATAAAAAATCTATTGTTTTCATTCTCAGTAAGAACTTGATTGCATAATAATTTATTGGCTTGCATACGAATACAAGTATTTTGTTCCTCCAGCTTCATACTTATTTATCAGATGCCATTTTGAAAATCCACTGTAAAGTATAATAATAGCTTCATACATTTATCAGATGCCATTTTGAAGATCCACTGTAATGTATAATAATCAGGGATATTTGTGTTTTTAAAATGTTTTAGAAGAAATGATTTGGACCTATTGGATTACAGTTTCTAACATCCCCAACAAGCTGTCCAGAGAAGACAACCTAGGCTCTATTAAAGCTGAATCTAATATTTTATGCCAGTGCATTCGTTGTCCTAAAGATGGCAGTATTTGTCTGGTCATAACTTACATTTAGGAAGAGGTATTAGGTATTTGGTATTATTTTTGATTTAGCTGTACAGAACTTTTGCTCCCACTGAGAAAAATGCTAGATAACATCCCTCTCCTCATTTTTGCCTTAATAGAACTAAATTACTCAAAAATGTGTTCGTTGAGAAAAATTCAGATATCTTCATTTTTCTGAGTTACGGCTGACCAACATGATTACAAATAATTGCATCCAGAAAGACCAAGGTGGGCATAAAAAAGATTTGTAACATTCTTTCCATGTAGTTCAGATGACTTTGTTGGCATTGTTAAAAGTGAGGTGGTTGTGAGCGATCCAAATATTGGAGTGATCCAAATGTAAAATATCCAAATATTTTATTGAAATGAATAACAAAGCCCAGATGTTTTATGTGGGCACTAGAGTTTTACATGTCACCAGTGAGATGGGGTGCATACAGTGTGGGTGTGGGTGTGTGCACACACATACACACATGTTGTGGCCCGGCAGGTGCCGTTGGAGCTGCCGCCAGACTCTGACAGCGAGGGGGCTTATGAGTCGGCCGTGGAGGAGGTGGAGGACCCTGGACAGGGTGCTGACTCCGAGCAGGGCGAGGAGAGACTGGTTGGCCACCAGTGGGAATGATCAGGAAAACACCTGTGAGTTGTTTCGGGATGCACGCCATCGAAGGGCTACTCGGCGGCAGGAACAACTGCGTAATTATAGGAGATGATTACGCTCAGTTGATGCTTATTAAGATCCTCTCCTGATTATAAAAGAGACTGCTTGTGCCACGCCCTTTTGCAGAAGTCATCCTTCACGTTAAGGACTGACCAGAAACAAACTGGGCAGGCTGGATTGCTGCCAGAGTTTGTGTGCATTGCTGCCAAGCTTTGTAGGACTTGCTGCCAGAGTGCTTATCTCTTTGTTTATGTGGCTTGCAGCCAATGAGAGTCTTGATTGATTAAAAGAAACCTCAATTACGTTGGTCTCGGCTTTCATTCCTGGACGGAGGACAGAACACACACACATGCATATGCATGCAGGAACAATGTTTCAAAAGCAATTCATATTCTACCCTTAACTTGCAGCAACAGATTAACCAAGGGATAATTAAATCTCATGGAAACACAGTAGTGGGGTAGAAGAGCCGAGGTGGCGCAGTGGTTAGGGTGCAGTACTGCAGGCCACTTCAGCTGACTGTTATCTGCAGTTCAGCAGTTCAAATCTCACCATCTCAAGGTTGACTCAGCCTTCCATCCTTCCGAGGTGGGTGAAATGAGGACCCAGACTGGGGGGGGGCAATATGCTGACTCTGTAAAAACCACTTAGAGAGGGCTGAAAGCCCTACGAAGCGGTATATAAGTCTAACTGCTATTGCTAACTGCTAAATTGCTTACTTTTTCTGCTTTCCCTCATTTACCAACTTATCTTGTAGTATACTTATTTCAAAATAATCCACGTGAAATACTTTTTTAGCACACATAGGACTGTAATCCTTACAGGAATGCATCATAGTGTATCCTGAATAAATATGTGGTGTTAAAAACTGTAATGTAGAACATTAGACACATTTTTTTTCACTTGGGCAGCAAGGCCCGCACATCAATTTTCAGATGTGAACTGTTTGTTAATACTCACTAAATTGCAAACAGGCCTAATGCGGAAAAATAGCCAGATATTGTAAGCCCGTTTTTGTTTTAAGAATATTTTGAGAAAAGTTATGTAAAACAATAACATGATATGCAGAATAGTCACTAAAACAGTTTTCATCTTTTCACCAGGCGAAGAAGTGGTAGTCCTCTACTTACGACCACAATTGAGCCCAAAATTGATGTTGCTAAGTGAGAAATTAGTTAAGTGAGGTTTGCCCCATTTTACGACTTTTCTTGCCACATTTCTTAAGTAAATCACTGAAGTTGTTCAATTAGTAACACAGTTGTTAAGTGAATCAGGCTTCCTCATTGACTTTGCTTGGCAGAAGGTTGCAAAAGGGGATCACATCAGTCATGGGACACTGCAACCGTCATAAATGTGAGTCAGTTGTCAAGCAGCCAAATGTAAGCCATGTGACCATAGGGATACTGCAATGGTCATAAGTGTGGGAAATGGTTATTTTTCAGTGCCGTTGCAATTTCGAATAGTCACTAAATGAACTGTTGTAAGTTGAAGACTACCTGTAGTTATGGAAGAGGCTTTTTATACTCTTATCCACTGTACTTTCTGGGGCTGTTGGATTAAATAATGAAATAACAACAACAAATAGCAGTTAGCAATAGCAGTTAGACTTATATACCGCTTCATAGGGCTTTCAGCCCTCTCTAAGCGGTTTACAGAGTCCGCATATCGGCCCCTAACAATCCGGGTCCTCATTTCACCCACCTCGGAAGGATGGAAGGCTGAGTCAACCTTGAGCCAGTGAGATTAGAACCGCTGAACTGCAGATAACAGTCAGCTGAAGTGGCCTGCAGTACTGCACTCGAACCACTGCGCCACCATGTTCATACGATTTGCATAATTTATACAGGTAGCATTAAATTGGGCTTGATATTGTATTGCTTATTATGTATTCATTTTGGAGTACTCAATAAATCAATCAAGACTATTTTAAAAATGGATATGTTTGAACGTTAATTATTTCCCCAAAATTCTCAGACTGGTATCAGAGAAAGAGCAGAATAGATTTCCTGCAAGTATGAATGACTTAACCCCATATTTCTATGGGAATTTTGAAAGTTCTGTTTAGTTGTTTTAGACAGATTAGGCCTCTCCGTTTGTGGATTGGTGTAACATGGGCAAGTAATGCCATCCTGAAAGTTTGTGAGAGCTTGTCAGATGTGAACCCAGTCACTATCCCAGACCTTAGACCCGCACATGTGGAAGACTAGCAAAATGAAAGAGCAACGAGGGACGGACAATTCACACACTTGTACACTTCTCATTGCGAAAGGTGGAAAATAGTTCGCTGGATAAGATCTGGCTAATCAACTTATACATGCAATTATTTTAAAGTCTTAAAATTAATATTTTGCCTATAGTAACAGTTTATGTTTTAGATTGCAAATACTTTGCTTTGGTCTCTTGGTAATCTGGTGCATCACCACCAGATGGATTCGCAACTGGCTGACCAACCGCACTCAACGTGTAGTCCTCAATGGAACTGCATCTACATGGAGGGAAGTATGCAGTGGAATACCCCAAGGCTCTGTTTTAGGCCCAGTACTCTTCAACATCTTCATCAATGATTTGGATGAGGGGATAAATGGGGAACTCATCAAATTTGCAGATGACACCAAGCTGGCAGGAATAGCCAACACTCCAGAAGACGGGCTTAAGATACAGAAGGATCTTGACAAACTTGAACATTGGGCACTATCTAATAAAATGAAATTCAATGGTGAAAAAAGGAAGGTTCTACATTTAGGCAAGAAAAACGAAATGCACAGGTACAGTATAGGTGGTACCTTCCTCAATAGTAGTAGCTGTGAGAGGGATGTTTGAGTCCTAGTGGACAACTATTGAAATATGAGCCAGCAATGTGCATATGAAGACATATGAAGAACAGGAACTGGGTATGTCTAGCTTAATGAAAAGGAGGATTAGGGGAGACATGATAGCAGTGTTCCAATATCTCAGGGGTTGCCCCAAAGAAGAGGGAGTCGAACTATTCTCCAAGGCACCTGAGGGCAGAACAAGAAGCAATGGGTGGAAACTGATCAAGGAGAGAAGCAACTTAGAACTGAGGAGAAATTTCCTGACAGTTAGAACAATTAATCAGTGGAACAGAAGTTGCCTCCAGAAGTTGTGAATGCCCCAACACTGGAAGTCTTTAAGAAGATGTTGGCTAGCTATTTGTCTGAAAGGGTATAGGGTTTCCTGCCTAGGCAGGGGGATGGACTAGAAGACCTCCAAGGTCCCTTCCAACTCTGCTATTGTATTATTATATAATTTTTCAATTCATATCATTTATTCAATGCTTAGACAGTTTCATATTGCTTGCCATTAAAAAAAACTGAAAATGTAAGCATCTCGTTATCCCTTAGTGCATTAGAGTAATCTTTTTAGCTTGGTTGAGACTCATGTTGAGTTTCTTTTACAGATAGGCTGCGTGTAATCAAATTCTGTACTTGCAAGATTTTCACTCTGTTGTTACAAGCAAAGCATTGATTATAAATGTGTCAAACATGTAGGAGGAACTTCCAAAAGATTCCAAGAATTATCTTGATGTTTTCCCATTTCTGTTGTGATTGCCCATTTATTTAGAAGAACCACTAGCAATCACTATAGCAATTAGGCATGCAGAGAGCCAGTTTGTTATAGTGGGTAAGGCATCAGACTAGAAACTGGAAGATTCTGGGTTCTAGTCCCACCTTAGACACAAAGGTGGTGGTCTTTGCCAGTCACTTTTTTCCGGGAAAAAGGGTAAAAAGCCTTGCCAAGAAAGCTGCAGGGACTCAAGCAAGCAATCTCCAAGAATTGGACAATTGAACCAGACATGGAGGAGCTACCTATAGTAGAAGTAGGTCCAATAGTGGGTGCCCCACTGCTTCCTTCCATTTAGATGTAGTTCCATCGAGGACTACACATTGAGTATGATTTGCCAGCCAGTTACAAATCTATCTGGTGATGATGCTGACTATCCCACATTTTTTTAGCTTACCAAGAAGGTTGCGATCGACTTTGTCAGATGCCTTACTGAAATCCAAATATATTATGCCCTATGTGATATTTTAATGCCATGTTGCATTAAAATGAATATTTCAGAAATCAGTTAGAGGCATTAGCTCTTGTCTGACCATTCCCCTGACAGTGACTCCTCCAACTTTCTCCCGAGGTCATTTTTACACACAACGTTGCAAACTGCATATTTGGGGAAATTTCCAACCAGTGAGTATAGCTTGACCTTCAAAGTGGTGAGTTCTTAGTCTGGATGGCCACCCATCAGGAATGAGTCTGCATTCTGAACGCAGCAAAACATTGCGCTAAATAGTTGCCATTATATCTTCAAACTCCTTGAGATGCTTCAGAGATGTTCTGTTCAAGCTCCAGCAGGACTGTGAATCCCCTGAAGAGCTTGGATGGATGGAGACAGCACTTCTACATGCAGCCAAATGCCATAAGCGCCCTTAATAACTGTAAACCTAGTTCATAATCATGAAGAGGAGGCCGTCTCTGCTTTCAGCATACGGTTAAAATAAATTTTTAAAAAATTACGTGCCCACATTGGTTACTATAAAAGCTTTATCAATCCATAAGTGCTGGCCATCTGGCAGCAATCTGATTCTCAGGCATCTTTTTTTCCTTTTGGATAATTAAGATGTAATGTCAGTTGGGAAGGCAGAAACATTATGCAGGATATTGTCTTCACTCATTGAGGAAAGCAAACTGGAACATTTATGAACATGAAATTGATGTATTTATATTCAGGCAGTGAAACATTTATCCTGTGTCTACAAAGCTCTCTTGCGCTGACACATCAGCTGTTATACAAACCCGTTCACAAAACAGGCAGAGTCATGGTTGCTTAATGGAGAAGGCTACATTGCCCCACTTCCCAGCAAAGAGTGACAGCAATCCTCGGAACAGACATTTTTCTGTCAATCAATTAGATTGGATTGGATTTATTACATTTATATGCTGCCCTTTTCCCCGAAGGGGACTCAGGGCGGCTCACAATTCAGTCAGGGAAGGGGGATACAGACAAAAATTTAAAAAATGACACATAACAATGCATAATTTAAAACACACGACAGTCATACCATTCGAGGGGGGGGGGGCAACAGCTCTTTAGCCCCAGGCCTGTCGGAACAGCCAGGTTTTAAGGGCTTTGCGGAAAGCCTGGAGGGTGGTGAGGGTCTGAATCTCCACGGGGAGCTCGTTCCAGAGGGTCGGAGCAGCCACAGAGAAGGCCCTCCTCCGGGTAGTCACCAGTTGACACTGGCCAGTGGATGGAATTCGGAGGAGGCCTAATCTGTGGGATCTAATCGGTCTAGTGGAGGTAATTGGCAGCAGGCGGTCTCTCAAGTACCCAGGTCCAATAGTTAGGCTGTTATTAATCGATTAGTAACAGCCACCTCATTTGTGAAAACGACTGTGGAAGTGTGCTCCTTTGTGCAAACTTTCATTGACCGTCAGCATTACCTAGCTAGATGATAATTGTGTAGTGATTTCTCCTACACAAGAGCCGAGGTGGCACAGTGGTTAAATGCAGCACTGCAGGCTACTTCAGCTGACTGCAGTTCTGCAGTTCGGCTGTTCAAATCTCACCAGCTCAGGGTTGACTCAGCCTTCCATCCTTCCGAGGTGGGTAAAATGAGGACCCGGATTGTTGTTGGGGGCAATATGCTGACTCTGTAAACCGCTTAGAGAGGGCTGAAAGCCCTATGAAGCGGTATATAAGTCTAACTGCTATTGCTATTGCTATCCTCTAGCCGGGTGGAGACATTTGGAAAATAGACTTTCCCTTAAATGAGACAGGTGCGCTATCACTGGCAACTGACTCCAGAAACTGCAGCTCCAGAGATGGACTGAACTCATGGGCCTTGACTCCTGGGATAGATTGCCTGGTCTGTAATCCAGATTTTAGCCAACTGAATGTCCCAACTATGAGAAAGTACTATTCAATTTGCAGTGGTTGGAAGCATATGATTCAAAGGCTTTCTTCTATTGAAATAAATTGATAAGTGAACATTAGGCAGGAGTGATTGATTTTTATTTGTTGCAGATGTCAAGAAATATTTATGTTATTGATGGTGTACACTTGAAAATGCAATGAATGGGAACTGAATTCAGTTTGACTGACTTCTGAGTACGCTTAGATGAAAAGGGACTCCTACTAGGTTTTTGGTGTGTGCAATTTTAGCAATGCAGCAAATCACCTTGCAGAGTGGAAACATTGATCTGAAAGGAATGTGTTTGTTGGCCTTACCTCTGTGACAGAAGATGAAGTGAACTCTTATGCAAACACACCTATTTTCCTTGCATAATACGGTAAGTACACCATTGCTTGCTTCTTGGACAGGGAAGTTGTGTTGTCCAATGCTTAGACCAGTGTTTCTCAACCTTGGCAACTTGAAGATGTCTGGACTTCAACTCCCAGAGTTCCCCAGCCAGCGAATGAATGGGAGTTGAAGTCCGGACATCTTCAAGTTGCCAAGGTTGAGAAACACTGGCTTAGACCTTTGTAACCAATATAGAACCATGTAAATTAATTCATAATTTAATAGGTTCTATGAGTGCATTACATTTTTTAATTAGTTCTTTTTTATTTTCTACTTTTATGAGTGAATTGCTGCATTCTACAGAATCAAATTACTATCTTTAACAACATTTACAGATACAGAATAGATTCTTTTTCCCTGGGCTAATATCATCCAGCTGCAAATAATGGCCTAAGCATTTCCATGGAGCAATCTCCTTATTGGAATTCTTACTTTCAGGAGCATTTACATATTTCTTTTTAATTGAAAATTTTGAAAAAAAAAACTTTTACAAATATTTACCTCCCCTGCTGCGCTCAGCTGCCCGGCTCGGCCCCCTCGCCCTCACCTGCCTGGCCGCTGGTGGGCTCCGCGTCGACGGGGCGGCTACTGGGAGCGGCCGCACCTCTCGCCCGACCGCCGGTGCCGGGAACGTGGGCGGGCTCCCCAACTGCCGTGGCGCTGGAACGATCTAAACCGATACATTTTTATGTTTGTTTATTAGTCATATGCGTAGAATTTCTCCTTATTTTCGGTTCAGTGTTTTAGTGTTCACTGTTTTTAGAATAGTGTAATTTTAATTTTGCTAACAATTTGAATGTAGGCCCCTCTTGATCTTGAGGCCCTAGGCTGAAGCCTAGTTAGCCTATAGGAAAATCCGGCACTGACTAGAAGGGACTAGAAGAAGCTAAAGAATGCAATTAAATGGGGGGGGGGGACACAGCTAAATTATAAATACAAAAGGAAACGAAATATTTTAACACTGAACATATTAAAGGATATTTGCGAACAATAGACCCAGAAGTTAATTGTAATAGGGTCTGCCTCCTTAGGGAGACTCCTGGCCCTCTTTTCTGAATATCGCCAGACTCCAATTCCCAGCACCATGAAAGCTGCTGCTGATTAATCTAGAGCAGTGTTTCTCAACGTTGGCAACTTGAAGATGTCCGGACTTCAACTCCCAGAATTCCCCAGCCAGCGAGGCATTGAATGGTTTTCAAAAATGCAGAGGAATGGCAAATACATCAATCACCCTGGGATGCTCTATGAGATATTCACTTTCTAAACTATGAACAAGATTTGGTGGTGATATCGCCATGTTGCAATTAAAGAATGAAAAAAGATGATTATTTGAAGACTTCCTTGAACAGCCCACTTCTTTTCCTGCTTTATACAAATCCGCATGTTAAAATTTGGCCATATACAATGACTTTGTATCTGTGTAACCTCATACATAATTCCACGATGTTTCAAAAACTATCTGTCTCCAAAATGGTTATTGTAAAAGGTTTATCTGTAAATAAGGCCTGGCCATCTGGCAGCAATCTGATTAGCTGCCATGAGTGGGTTTTCTTTTCTCTCTTTTTTTTGTGATAGCAATTAAAATGCAGCGTCAGTAGGAAAAGACAATAATTATTCATCTTGATCGTTTCTCTCTCTCAATATTTTTAATTCCAGCGTGGCAAATGTATCAACCTACTTCTATTCTCTTCTGTGAGCAAGATTGCTTTGTGCTGTATTTCTCAATGAGAAGCAAACAGCTTGATCATAACAGGTGGGTCTCTGCAAGGATGTATGCTGCAACTTTTTTATATTTAGTGTTATGGGAAAAGGCTACAAATACTCTGGATATGACAGGGGTAACTGTAATAGATCCATCAAGGAAAGTGGTCCTAACAATTTAATGAAAGTACCTTTCACAGATGCTTCACCTTGCAAATATAGAGAAGTCTGCTTGGTACTCTGGAAAAGTTCCTTGTGTTTACTATTAGGGAAGCAATATTTTACATGGGAAATTGATCAACAGCATTATGAGAAGCAGTGGTGGGTTTCAAAAATTGTTCGAACCTACTCTGTGGGTGTGGCCTCCGTTGTGGGAGTGGCTTGCCGCCCATGTGACCAGATGGGAGTGGCTTGCCGCCCATGTGACCAGATGCGAAGATGCCGATGACACTTGTCAGAACCACCTTAAATTGCCTCACACGCAGCACTGGCATGCATAAGAATAGGATGTGAACTTGTTTTTTAAAAGGCATCTTTGGTTTGCATTAGAACAACTTCAACACACGCAATGTTCTGATTGCACCACAAACGCAGGAGTCATCCTCACCTTTCACAGAGGCACTGGGTTTTATAAATAGGAGCATGATAGTCTAGAATAATCATATCCAAGGACCAGTGGTGGGTTTCAAAAAAATTTCGGAAGCTCTTCTGTAGGTGTGGCCTGCTTTCCGGGTCCACTGGTGGAACCTCTTCTAACCGGTTCGGTAGATTTGACGAACCGGGTCTATCGATTAGGTGCGAACTGGTAGGAACCCACCTCTGATGAGAAGACAAAAATTTGATGACACACATTAAATTGAACATTTCTCCTAGAATTAAGAAAGACTGAAAACTGCAATAATAATAATAAACCAATCATTATTCTAGTTAAAGTTGCCCTGGTTCATTTGAACAACTAAAGTCAGGAATGTTATCAAAGAGCAACTAATCTGATTAATCACTTAATCACAACATAATATAGATAAAGTTCCCTTACATGATGTTAGGCAATCAAGAATACTGCTGTATATTTTTACTGACTGTCACAATGCTCCAAAGTCTCAAGCAGAATTGCATCAGGTGAAAGAGCCGAGGTGGCACAGTGGTTAGGGTGCAGTACTGCAGGCCACTTCAGCTGACTGCAGTTCTGCAGTTCAGCGGTTCAAATTTCATCGGCTCAAGGTTGACTCAGCCTTCCATCCTTCCGAGGTGGGTAAAATGAGGACCCGAATTGTTGTTGTTGGGGGCAATATGCTGACTCTGTATGCTGCTTAGAGAGGGCTGAAAGCCCTATGAAGCAGTATATAAGTCTAACTGCTATTGCTAACTGAGTGCAAGATGTTTCAAACTGAAATTCAGAATCTGTCAATGAGGAAGTTTGAATGGTATTACAAAACAACAACAACAATAACAACCCAACCCTCTCAACAGAATGAATGGAAAGTAAATTTAAGGGGGAAAGTATATGGAAGCTACTTGGAACAAAATGAAAATTTATGCTACAAAGTGTCACAGAAGTGTACAGAATTAAGTTAACGAGGTATGAAAAAGATGCTAGTGTTAATGATGATGAGCAAGAGGCTGTGGATGAGGAAAAATGCACCTAACTGAATAATTGCTACAAAACTAAGGATGAGAGAAAGTTATTATATAATGTGCATATAAAGAAAGTGAGAGATGCAAAAGACTGTAGCCAAACAAAGAAAGGAACAGGTAAAAATGTAAGAGGCACAAAAATGCAGAATACTTTTGAGGTATCTAGTTATACTAGATGAAAAATCTGAGATGGTAAATGTTATTCGAGAATATGGATGTTAAAACACCTGTAACCAAACGACATGCTGTATGCGATGATGCTTTTTTGCGTATTTTTTTTGTTTTTGTTTTGTTCTTTTTTATTGTCTGTATGTATTGTCTGTGTAATAAAAATAAAAATTTATTTAAAAAAAAGAATACCAAATTTGCGTATCATTACTGACGATCAAAATTTAACTCCAAATGTGACCGCAGCAAGTTCCTTTTTCATAACATCGCTGAAAAGCCATAACAATGGATTCTGGATGATGCTCCCAGATTGCCTGAGAAAGCCATGATAGATGCCATCCCACGAATAATGGGAAGCACAGATCATCGCATTTCCCTGTCATCCCTTCAAGGTAGACTAGGGGATGCCAGAGGCAGGAATGCTAATATCACTTTTGTCACAAGGTTACAGTAACATAATCTAATACTTGCAGTTCAGGGGGGGTGTTTTCCCTCTCTCTTTATTGTCATGAGAAGTTGGGAGGATGAGAAGCTTTCTCAAATTGTATTTCTACCCCCTAACTCAGTTTTCTTTATTTGATTATTGCCTGGGTTGTGGCTCTTCCACCCAATCTTGTTCCTCAGAGTTGTTCCTATGGTCCATTACATGCCCTCAACAATCAATGGGTGAATGTGATACAGTCCTGCCTGGAAAGTTCATCTCCTCGTAAGTTTGGTATGTATAGATAGGTGTTCAAACCCCCTCCTCCATCAAGTAACGAAAGCCGAGACAAGCTTAAATGGAATGTCCTTTAATAACAAGACCAGACTTTTTGCAGCCTAGGCAGATTGCCTCCCCCCCCAGGACAAAGCTAAGCTATTTAAAAGCCAATCCGGGCGGGGACCATTCCCGAGGAATTTCTTCTATTACTATTTAAAATACCAGCTTCAATTTCGCAAAAGGCTCCCTTTCTTTTTTAGCTGCGTCACAAGATGGCGATCTCGTAGCTTTTGTGTTTGATGTGACGTACCTAGTAAGCCCTACCCTCCTGAAGGCTTCTCCGTACTAATTGCTAAAAGATTAACTGAGGGGAGCACAGACTTTGATTTTTGGCTCGCTTGATTGCTTGTCTTTTATTTTTATTCTGGAATGGCTCCCAAACCTAAACAGAAGCGCTTCCTTAATAACATATCTCCAAAAACTGCTATGAAGCCGCTACCCTTGTCTCCTACACCCTCCACGGGAGATTTGCTAACACAAGAATTCCTCCTCAAAACGCTTAATGATTTCAGACAGGAGATTAATCAACTGATATCGGATTTATGTGATCAATTTGATGCTAAAATTGCTCAGGCAAAGCAGGATATGATCGGAGTAATGACAGTCATGACAGATTATATTGCTGAAACAGAGGACAAATTGGAACTTTTGGAAGAAGCTAACCTTAATCTGATATCAAAAATCCAAACGTTAGAACAGGAAATTGAATCTGCCCAAAAAGAACTTGTCATGATAAATTATAACAAGGCTGCCTTTGCCATACGAGTTAGAGGACTGCGTGAAAACCAACAGGAGAATTTGAAACAGACATTCTTTGAGGCTTTCAGTCGCTTGGTGGGAAGTCCGGGACTTAACTTTGATTGGCAGATTCAAAGAATTTACCGCCAGAATTCCTGGGTAGCAAAACAGCGACAGCTTCCGAGGGATATAATAATATACTTTACTACAAGGGAATCTAGAAATGAGATAATACAGAGGCTTTACGGAAAGAGGTTGATAATTGATGGGGAGGACTTGATTGTTTTTAAAGAGATACCATTTCAAATATTAAGAACAAGAAGACAGTACGCTTTCTTAACCGAAGAACTCAGAAATTCTCAGATTCCATACAAATGGGAAGTCCCAGCTGGTATTACAGTTACATTTGGCAACCAAAAACACCGCATTAACTCCGTCTGTGAAGCCCGAAAATTTTACTACGAGACCCTGAAGGCGGGACTTCCTGATTCATCCGGATCTGGGGAGAGGCAAGGAGAAGGAGAAGACAAACAGCGAGACACGTGGCTACAAGGTGGAGGGTGTTGTTTTTCTCTTCCGGAAGGGCAGAAGACTAAAGAATAAAGACTAAGCGATGTTTTTAAAGTTTTATGATTTCTGTCTGGGATAAAATGGAAAAGTGGCATATCGATGATGAGACATGGAGACTGAAAGAAGCGTTGCTGATTGTGGACATATATTGTACAGAAGTTTTGTCTGAACTCTAACTCAAATTGTGCATGAACTATTTTCTTAGGCGAGGAGAGCGGAAATTGTGATCTTTTTGAGTTGCGGTTTGGGACGAACGGAGTTGGGAGGTGCGTGGGAGAGGGAAGGGCAGCGAAAGTTTAATTAGATTACCTGGGGCTAGAACGCAAGCTGATGTTTGTTTGAGTTGCTATATCAATATAAAGTTAAGAAAGACTGGTCGGAGAATCTTCAGGAAAGTGGAGTAAACATGGGAGGAGCAATGAATGTGGATAAAATATGTATGTGGATATGGATAAAGGCAGGGTGGAAGGTAAAAAATTTATATGTGGAGGTGGGTAAGGATAGAAAGGGAGGTGTTGGAAATGAAAAATGAAAGAAGTATTTGAGTTTAATGGTGTTATAGAAAGGTTTGGATATTTGGATAAAAAAGAGATAAATTAAAGGTCTGAATAGATAGACAAAGCAAGGAGACTTTTAGTTGGGGAATTCTAATTGATCAACTTACCTGGCTCTAATACAGTTTGATACCCTGCAAGTAGCAAAATAATCGAAATTTGGAATGAGTCACATTGTTTAAGATTTACAGATAATGGGAAGCTGTGTTAACGTAGTGGGTTTATTGACCCTTTTTGTTTCTTTCTTCTTTTTGTGTGTGAGTGTGGGTGTTGTTTATTTCTTATTTTCTACTATTTTTCCTTTTTCTTTTTGGCTTTACTTTTATTTTATTTTTTTAATTTTAAAGTTAGCTGGCCTTATTATACTCAAATGCTTGTTAAAGAATTAAGCCGGGCATGGGACCTGCGAAGCCGTAAGGGGGTTAGGGAGGGGGGATTATAGGGGGGAGGGGGGAGGGTGGAATTACAGTTTCAATCCTTAGAACAATAAGAATTCACTTGTGTACTGCGGCTCGTTTTTCTTTTTTTTTCTTTTTTTCTTTTTCTACTTTTATTGTAAAAAACAAATTGAATTGTATGGATACACCAAAGTGAGGAGAAGAGGGAAAGAGAAGGGAGAAGTAAAGAGGGAGTGAGAGGGAATGTATGGAGGGTGAAATGGAGGGAGGGGGAGATGTCTGAGGGGGTAGGGAAGTAGAAGAGGGGAATGCTGGAGGGGTGAAAGGAAAGTTGGAGGGGGAGAAGAGAGGGTGTATGGGGGAATGAAGTGTTATGTGGGGTTTTTTTTTTTTCCTTTTTTCTTTTTTTTTTATGCACAGTATATAAGTGATTGTATAAAATGAAAATGAAAATGAAATAAAAGATATATATGATAAAAAAATAACAAGACCAGACTCTTGGTGGATGAAAGCCAAGTAAACAAACAGATAAGGACCTTGGCAGCAAGTCCGACAAACCTTGGCAGCAATTCAGACAAACTCTGGCAGCAATCCAGCCTGCCAAGTTAGTTTCTCTTTAGTCAAAGCGTTGACTTCTGCAAGAAGGGCGTGGCACAAGCAGTCTTTTTTATAGTCTGGAGAGGAGCCTAATGGCCATCAGCTGAGCGTAATTACCTCCTGTAATTGCGTAATTGTTCTTGAGGCCGAGTAGCTCTTTGACAGCGTGCATCCCGGAACAACTCACTGTTGGTTTCTGGATCACTCTCCCTTGTCTCCTCCCCACTGATCCAAGGCTCGGGCGCCTCCTGGTGGCCAACCAGCCTCTCTGCGCCCTGCTCGGAGTCGGAACCCTGTCCAGGGTCCTCCACATCCTCCAGGGCTGACTCATAGGGCCCCTTGCTGTCGGAGTCTGGTAGCAGCTCCAACGGCTCCTGCTGGGCCACAACAGATAGGTAGGAACAATATTTGCTCTCCATTTTCCAGAATCTCCCCTTGTAGCATTGTGCCTGGGCTTTTGATTCCCTTTTCCTTTTCTTCCTGGATCCCACCAGATCTAATAATCTTAGAAATATTACATCTTGCACATTGTTTGATTAAGCCTTCACTGATGTTGCAGAAATAAAGGATTTTGGATTTTCACATGCATAATCAATATGGCTGTTTTTTAACAAAGATTCTCAACTTTGTTTGAAAGAAAACTTTAGTTTGTGTTTTGAAGTATGACTGACATGTGTCCAAAGGATATGATAGAAAGAACATTTATTGGTTGATCTCTGCAGGAGGCTACTGCTAGCTAAGAGTAGCTTGTCACTTATCTGATAAAGCAAGCCAGCTCCTATCTTCTTAATGTGATGCAAGTTTAGAATGACTGAAGAATAAGAATGCCTATTGAAACTGTGAAGGGGTTTTGCGGGGGGATGGGAATGATGGAAATAAATCAAAGATGAAAAGTACAAAAAGAGGGTTAAAATAAAAGAAAAAAAGAAGAAGAGGAGGGAGGAAGAGAAAGAAAGAGAAGGAGAGAAGGTAGGAAGGAGAAGAAAAAGGGTAGGAGAAGGGAAGAGGTAAGGGAAGGAAGAAGGGGACGGAGATGAGGAAGGAAGGAAGTAGAGAAGGAAGGGAGGGAGAAAAGAAAAGAAAGAGAAAACAAGGTGGTCTCACAGCAGGTGCGAAGGATGGTAAACAAAGCATTTCAAACTATACCTTATAACTTTCCAAATGGAATAATAATAATATAAGAATGGCAAAGAAAAAGAATAACTATGTGAATGTATATCTATAATCTGTATGTAAGAGAATAAATGACAATAAAAATATAAAACATAATATAGGTAAATAATATTTGGTCATAAGTAGCTAAGTTTAAATAAATAAAGAAATGTACATAAAAATGGATAACGAACAAGGAGATTATGAACGCAAGATAGAAATGTATAGTAGGGAAAACACTAACTGCAAAGAAACCGATTCGGAACTGCGGTATGATATACGATGGAACTTACTGTTCCTATGTTGTTTTTAAGTTATGTGTTTGTTTTTGTTGATGTGCTTATGTGTTTAAAATAAAAATTTATTAAATCCTTAAAATAAAAGAAAGATAAAGCCCTTGCATTTTTGTTTTATTTTGGATTTTGGAAATCCTCCAAAGATGAACTGATCCCTACATCAATTACCACAATTAATTTTACCATTCTTCCTATACTGAAGGGGCTCCCGTTTGAAAATAGCAAAATCCGTTCCCTTGAAATCCTTTAACGGATGCCTCCTGTGTGACGTTTGATTTCACTGTAATTCTTGCCGACAGTAGATGGGGCTGTATCCCAATGAGAGGGACACACTCTACCTATGGAATGGTAGTTTCCTGAGTTAAATGGATCCATAAATTGTGTGGAAAATACAATCCTAGATAAGATGCTGTCTCTGCATGTTTCTTACCAGATTTTAAGCAAAGGTTGCTTAGCTCATGGAAACTATATTGGAAAGCAGCAACTTCTCCTCTCTAAGAGATTGTGCATTGCTCACCAGTAAAACATACCCTGGAGAGGGCGGGTGGGAAGGGTAGAGTTCACCATCTGATTCCTTAATTTAGATTCACCAGAAGTTACCTGAAGCAAGACAAAGGGAGCTAAATCTATAGTGCATTGTGTGGCATGAGCTTCATCAAGACACTTGGCAACAGAGCAGCTTTTAGAAAGAAACATGCTAGAAGATTGGCCAGAATATTGCGCACAGAATATTTTTTTTGCTATCGCTGCATTCTGACATCGTCTCTCTGCCAGGAGAGTTCCCAGGATTTGACAGTAATGTCTTGCACATATCCTGTGCAGTGAAGACACCCCGGGGAGGAAGCAATCTCCCGATTGCCAAGTATTCAAGCAGCGGTGGGTACTTTGTGCTGTGGCTTTGCAAGCCATGTAAACAGCCAGGGCCGGATTTTCCTGTAGGCTAACTCGGCTTCAGCCTAGGGCCTCAAGATCAAGAGGGGCCTACATTCAAATTGTTAGCAAAATTAAAACCACACTATTCTAAAAACAGTGAACACTAAAACACTGAACCGAAAATAAGGAGAAATTCTACGCATATGACTAATAAACAAACATGAAAATGTATTGGTTAAGATCGTTCCAGCGCCGCGACAGTTGGGGAACCCACCCACGTTCCCGGCACTGGCGGTCGGGCGAGAGGCGCGGCCGCTCCCAGTAGCTGCCCCGTCGACGTGGAGCCCACCAGCGGCCAGGCAGGTGAGGGCGAGGGGGCCGAGCCAGGCAGCTGAGCGCAGCAGGGGAGGCGGCTGGCCTCGCTGCCTTTGCCGCAGAGCAGAGCCGCCCTCCGTCGGGAGGCCAGCTATATATATTGATATATATTGATATATATCACAGTAATGATGTATTTTATTGTCTCTCATGCAATTTACAAACTTAAAAATGGGAGGTGAAAGGGCCTCATAAGTGGAATAGCCTAGGGCCTCTTTTCATCTAAATCCGGCCCTGTAAACAGGGACTGCTTGGCAAAGGGTTAAAGCTGCAGAGTTTCGCTTTCAGTCAGGGAGGGCAGATACAAACTTCGTGGCATCTTTAGACTCTAACATGTACTGACACCAGCTTCCAATAAGGTCTATCTTAAGGATCAGCCACTGGGTCAAGCACAGTTGAGAAGAAGAAAGCAGTAAAGGGAAACAGCAGATGAGAGTTTCTTGAAGCCAGAGGCCTTTTCTTCCCTCTTCGTGACCTTCCTGGTAGTATCTGCCTTCACATCGACTGGGATTTCAGTCCAATGTTTCCTGATTGACCAACTCCCCAAATTTGAGCTGCCAGAAGCACTGAACTTAAACCCTCAAAGATTTTCCCATATGTAGTCTGACTGGTAGCCATTCTGACTCGGATTTCTATGAGTGCCACATTCCAGAGGGCACATACAGAAATGAACGCACTGAAAGGGAGCTTTGCCCGTAGCACGTAAAACAATGTCCCTTGTTTGAAACCTGGGCTGTGCAGAGCTTGGAAAGAACACTTTGAATGAAGCACACGCTTGCCCTCTTTCAACGTTGTTTTGCCAAACTGCCCACTTCTGGAAGAGAATGTTCTTCAATGTTGCTAGCCTCTCAAGTCACTCTCTGGGCTTGGAGAGCCATATAGTAAAAGGTAAAGGTTCCCCTCAAACATATGTGCTAATCGTTCCCGATTCTAGGGGGCGGTGCTCACCTCCGTTTCAAAGCCAGCGCTGTCCGAAGACATCTCCGTGGTCATGTGGCCGGCATGACTAAACACCGAAGGCGCACGGAACACTGTTACCTTCCCACCAAAGGTGGTTCCTATTTTTCTACCTGCATTTTTTACGTGCTTTCGAACTGCTAGGTTGGCAGGAGCTGGGACAAGTAACTGGAACTCACTTCGTTATGCGGCGCTAGGGATTCGAACCGCCGGGCTGCCGATCTTTCTGATTGACAAGCTCAGCGTCTTAGCCACTGAGCCACCGTGTCCCTTTGAAGAGCCATATAAATCTGTCTAATTAATAAATAAAGTGAACCAGCTGTTGTACATCCTCATACATGCTCAGTACAGGAAGTCCTCGACTTACAGCATTTCGTTTAGTGCCCATTCAAAGTTACAACGGCACTGGAAAAAAAAGCGACTTGTACCAATTTTTCACAATTACAACAGTCGCAGACTATTACGGGACTATTGTGGTCATGTGATCAAAATTTGGATGCTTGGCAACTGTGTATGTTTTTATTATGGCTGGGGTTTCCCAGGGTCGTTTTTTGTCGTGACCCGACAAAAGTGCGAACATCATAAGTGCGCCGACAAAACCGCGGCGCTAAAACCACGATGTCAAAAGCGCGCCGACAACAGCGCGCCGACAACAGCGCGCCGACAGAAGCGCGATTTAAGTTAAGGTAAGGTTTAGGGTTAGGTTTAGGGTTAGGTTTAGGATTAGGTTTAGGGTTAGGTTTAGGGTTAGGTTTAGGTTTAGGGTTACGTTACAGCGCGCTTCTGTCGGTGCACTTTTGTCGGTGCGCTTCAGGGCTAATTCTTCGCTCATTCGTCGCGCGGTTTTGTCGGCGTGGTTTTGTCACCGCGGTTTAGTCAGGCACGCTTTTGTTGTTCGCGCACTTGTGGTGGAACCATTTTTTGTGACCTTCTGACAAGCAATGTCAAAGGGGAAGCTAGATTCACTTAACAACCATGTTACTAACCCTAACATCTGCAGTGATTCACATAACAACTGTCGTAAAAGGTCGTAAAATAGGGCAAAACTCACTTAACAATAGCCTTCCTCAGCAACAGAAATTTCAGACTCAATTGTGTTCCTCTGTCAAGGATTACCCCCACAGATCCCAGTGAGCCTCTTTAATGCAGAGACCTATTTAAAAAGGAGCTTCCTTTTCCCACAGATGTTGCCAACACCTCCTGAGTCTTGCAGGAGTTTATTCCATGGCAGGTTCAACATTGGAAGATACATACATTTGTGTTCTGACCCCCCTCGTTCCACACCAACACACACTCCGAGCCAAAGATACTTTACGGGATTTATTAATAGACAGACAGGTCCTTGGCAGCAAACCAGCACAGATAAGCCTTGACAGCAATCCAGCCTGCCAAGCTCATAATAATGTCCTCCAACATTAGTTAATGCGTTGACTTCTGCAAAAGGGGCGTGTGCACAAGCATTCCTTTTATAGACTGAAGAGGAGTCTAATTACCACCAGCTGAGTGCAATTGCCTTCTGTAACTGTGTAATTGTTCCTGATGCTTATTAGTTCTCCGGTGCCGGGCATCCAGGAACAACTCACTGCTGATGTCAGGATCACACTCCCTTGTCTCCTTCCCATGGTCCAAGGCTCAGGCGCCTCCTGGTGGCCAACCAACCTCTGCACCCTGCTCGGAGTCGGAACCCTGTCCAGGGTCCTCCACATCCTCCAGAGCCGACTCAGAGGGCCCCTCGCTGTTGGAGTCAGGTGGCAGCTCCAACGGCTCCTGTTGGGCCACAACACATTTGTATGTTCCTTCCCACTGGCCACATGAATCTCTTCAGATGCCATCCATAGGAGTCCCAGGTCCAACTTAGCTCTTCCTTCATTTCAAAGCACAATATAACTTTGGATGTTTTTGAACCTTTTAACTTCCCAGTAAGCACAAAGCTTCTTCATGCAGCTCACTCCTAGAGGTAGGTCGAAGAGAGAACTTTGGGACAATGGTCATGTTGGAAGGCATGGAAAACTTTGTTTGCAAAGTGGCAATTATGAGATTTTGACTGAATTCCAGCTGTCCCAGGCCCACCTCTGACACATATTAACAATGGGTTTTTTTATCAGAGCAGCTGGAAGGTCATTTCCTTCCTAACAATTAGCTTCTTCTAGAATGTCCTATGTATTTTATGACAAAGTTACAGCAATGAGGGCAGGTTTAATATCACTTCAACAATGTTGGGTGATGTTATGAAGATGCGGTGAGTCACAAGTAAGGGGAAATGGCCTAAGATGCTTCCTCTCAACACAGTTCTCTAACTCCCACTGGGATACAACACAAGTTGCTGCCTGGACAAGTGTTAGAACAATGACATGTGTTTGCTTCCAAATTTACATGAGCACAGCTACGGTTCCACCACAAAACCGCGGTCGACTAAAGCGCGCTCGACGAAACCGCGTACCTGATGTCATCACAGTGCGACGAAAAAAGCACACTGTGAGCGCTAAAGCTAAAATTAACACCTAAACCTAAACCTAACCCCCCGAAACCTAACCCTAAATCTAACCCTAAACCTAACCCTAAACCTTACCCTTAACCTAACGCTAAACCTAACGCTAACCCTTAACCTAACCCTAAACCTAACCCTAACGCTTAACCTAATTCTAAACCTAACCCTAACCCTAACCCTAACCCTTAACCTAACCCTAACCCTAACCCTAACCCTTACCTTAATGTGAATCGGCTTGCTTTCAAAGCGCTTTTTAAAGCGCCCTTTTTTCTCTGCGGTCGCTGTTGTCGCGCTGCTGATGACATCAGCGACGCGCTTTAATCGGGCGCGCTTTAGTGGACCGCGGTTTTGTCGTGCCACGCACAGCTACATATCAAATACTGTAATAATTGATGGAAACAAGGAATTTGTACCCGGTCAATAACAGTTTCAGACCAGCAGTGGATTTAAAACTGAAGCAGAAAAAAAGGACTTGGTTTTGTTATGCAAAGTCTGGAGAGCTTCCATGAGTTTTCCCAAAATGGGACTCTTGCCTCATTCCATCGCCCAACTCCAATATCATTAGATTTTGAAGCATGATAACCTTTTGCTTACATTATTACTCTCATAGTAACGTCCCAGTGTATTTTGGTGCTGGTGTACAACTAGATAAATGGCTCAACATGAATTTTAACCATTGTTGAGAGGGATCGAAGCAATATTTGTTACTTCTCTTTTGAGTAGTGAGGGGTTAGGGAATGTTGGTGTACTCTGGATTCCTTTGATGGTGCATCCATCAGGACCCTAGAAGTGCTGTTTTCTCTCTCACAGCCCCTGACCCCATGATGAGGTTTCCCGCTGAGATCCAAGTATCTCCCACTTGATTGATGTTTTGGATGACCTTGAAGTTCTGGCTGTTTGCCCAGGTTTTGGTCGAGAGTGGTTAAAGCCCTTCCTGCATTATTTGCTGTTGTTTCGTTTTCATTGTTCTAGTGCAGTGTTTCTCAACCTTGGCAACTTGAAGATGTCTGGACTTCAACTCCCAGAATTACCCAGCCAGCGAATTCTGGGAGTTGAAGTCCAGACATCTTCAAGTTGACAAGATTGAGAAACACTGTTCTAGTGTGTATTATTTTACAGTATTTTTACTTTGTGATGACAGAGTTGTTGAGAATCAGACAACGTGCAAACTCGTTTGGAACTCGTATTGTAGGCAAGAAAGGCATAAGAGGCCTGTTCCTGTTGTGATGAAGATTGTAATGCAGAATCTAGGCCAGTGTTTCTCAACCTTGGCAACTTGAAGATGTCTGGACTTCAACTCCCAGAATTCCCCAGCCAGCATTCGCTGGCTGGGGAATTCTGGGAGTTGAAGTCCGGACATCTTCAAGTTGACAAGGTTGAGAAACACTGTTCTAGTGTGTATTATTTTACAGTATTTTTACTTTGTGATGACAGAGTTGTTGAGAATCAGACAACATGCAAATAAAACAAAACAAATAAATAAAACTCTGGGACTGGTAGTTGTTTAGGCTGAATGTGGTTTTTGCATTCTCCTATTAGTCATTTGGAAAGTATCCTGATTGGTTCCTTTACATTCTCAGAATGTCAAGGCTGGTGAAAGGGAAGATGATAACATGTTGGCTTCAGACTATTTTGAAGAGATTGAGGAGTAGAAATGGGAATGAAAGAGAAATGACCTGAATTAACAGGTCATTATAAGTAGAGAAGTTTGCTGCCTTTTGATTGATTGGTTGATTGATTGATTGATTGGTTGGTTGGTTGGTTGGTTGATTGATTGATTGGTTGATTGATTGATTGATTGATTGGTTGGTTGATTGATTGGTTGATTGATTGATTGATTGATTCGCTTTATGCTAATCTATGACCACAATAAAGATTTGATTTGATTGATTTGTTTTTCTGGTGAAGTAGAAACATAGTTCTTAAAAATTTGGAATTAATTCTTCATTTCCATGGAAATTTCTTATTTTTCTCTCTGAGCACTTGTAAAAATACCTATTTCATATATCCTGGGAAACAACCCATATAAAGTATTTTCACCACATTCAGTCACCAGCTTTCAGTTCTGAAGTCCTGAAAAGCTTCCTTTCCTTTTCTGTTCATTATTCCACCAAGATCCTTTTCCCCATTAGCTTAACTTCACACTTTTGTGGTTTCTGTAATCCTTTCCCCTTGGTTTCAAGCCCTCTTTTGTATCAAATTTCCTTACATGCGTTTCCACATATTCTGCTGGGCAAATAATCTGTCCAGTTTTCAGCCAACAGAACCAGCCAGTTTTATTAGTCCTGAGGCCATTTTCTTAACATTGTCTTATGTTTCAGGCTGAGGAACAATGTCAAATCCAAAAGGTGGCTCATAGAGTTCTGATATTTTAATCATAAAATATGTTTTGTAAAAGATTTTTTTTTTAAAAAAAAAATCTAGTTACCTTCAATTTTCATCAGAGAAAAAAGCCACCAAGGAATTCAGTGTGGTACTACATAAAGCTACAAATTAGAAATAGATGGATTTCTTTGTTAAATTAATTAATTGATTTTGATTTTATTTGATTTTATTTGTCTTGTATGCCGCCCACTCCCGGAGGACTCTGGGCGGCTCACAAAAGACAAGGGAAAGGGGACAACAAGACAAAGACAACATATTAAAAACAAAACCAACATTCACAATTTCCGTGGAGGTAGATGTTTCTCGGACCCCCCGGCCTGCTGGAACAGCCAGAGCTTGGTGGCTTTGCGGAAGGCCGGGAGGGTAGTAAGGATCCGGATCTCAACAGGGAGCTCGTTCCAGAGGGCCGGAGCTGCAACAGAGAAGGCTCTCCCCCGGGGAGTCGCCAGCCGACATTGGCTGGTGGATGGAATCCGGAGGAGACCCAACCTGTGCAATCTAATTGGTCTGAGAGAGGTAATCGGCAGGAGGCGGTCTCTCAAGTACCCAGGTCCGATGCCATGAAGGGCTTTATAGGTTTTAAAGGATTTCTACAGTAAGGTGACCAGACGTCCCGCTTTTGGCGGGACACCCCCGCCTTTTGATGCATATTCCCGCGTCCCGCCCGCTTTTTAAAAAGGCACGCTTTTTTTGGCGCTGGCAGCTCCCGCCCATCAGCTGCTGGGCTGGCTCATCGTTTCATTCTATGCTACCTACAAATTTAAGCCAGCCCAGCCTGCTGCTCACTAATTTGATTGGCTGGACTCCAGCCAATCAGTGAGCTGGCCAACCAGCTCACTGATTGGCTGGACTCCTTAGCTGAGGACGCATGCGCGAGTTCTCCATTTTATTTCGTCTTTCTTTCTTGTTGGGGTTGCAGCTGCTGCGCTTACTCACTGGTGGTGAGTATGTTTTGTATTGTCTAATTAATTTGGTACTGTGGGAATCGGGAGGCGCTGGGGGGAGGAGACGTTGCTGGTCGCCGCGTGCTCCCTCGCTCGCGGCTGAGGAGGGGGAGGAGGGGGAAGCAGCCCGGCGTTGCTCGCGGAGGAGGAGGAGTGGAAGGCAAGCAGCCCCGTGTTGCGTTGCTCGCGGAGGAGGAGGAGGAGGGGGGAAGGCAAGCAGCCCAGCTTTGCGTTGCTCGCGGAGGAGGAGGAGGAGGGGGGAAGGCAAGCAGCCCAGCGTTGCGTTGCTCGCGGAGGAGGAGGGGGGGGGAAGGCAAGCAGCCCAGCGTTGCGTTGCTCGCGGAGGAGGAGGAGGAGGGGTGGAAGGCAAGCAGCCCAGCGTTGCGTTGCTCGCGGAGGAGGAGGAGGGGGGGGAAGGCAAGCAGCCCAGCGTTGTGTTGCTCGCGGAGGAGGAGGAGGGGGAGGAAGGCAAGCAGCCCAGCGTTGCATTGCTCGCGGAGGAGGAGGAGGGGGGGAAGGCAAGCAGCCCAGCGTTGCGTTGCTCGCGGAGGAGGAGGAGGGGGGGGAAGGCAAGCAGCCCAGCGTTGCGTTGCTCGCGGAGGAGGAGGAGGGGGGGGAAGGCAAGCAGCCCGGCGTTGGTCACGGAGGAGGAGGAGGGGGGGGAAGCAGCCCGGCATTGGTGGTTGCCGCGCGCTCCCTCGCTCGCGGCCAGGCTTTGGTCCCGCCTTTCCCGCTCTGCGTGGGAGAATGTGTGTGTGTGTGAGAGAGAGAGAGAGATTGTGGGTGTGTGTGTGTGTGTGTGTGTGAGAGAGAGAGAGATTGTGTGGGAAAGCAAACGTGGGAAAGTCCTTTGCAGGCGGCTAGAACTGGCCGCCCGCAAAGGACTTCCCCAGACTGGGAGAGATATTTTAAAAAAACGGCGGTCCTTCTAGCTCGCTTTGTTGCTTGGTTTGCTGCAGCCCTGGGGAGCCATGGAGAGGGCGAGTCAGAGGCAGCCCAGCCCCTGGCGTCCCCCCCCTCGGCGGCACCGAGATGGCTCTCCTGGACGCCTGACCTGCCGGTATCTCCCCCCTCCCGTTTTCCGCCTTCCGGAAGCCCATCGCTTCGGGCGCTTCAGGCTCTTTCCTTTCCTCCCATCCCTTGCCCTGCTTTCTGCTCGAACGGAATATCTTCTGCTGCCTCCTCCTCCCCCAACAGCACTGCCGGATTTGCCGCCCAACGCTGCGGCTGAGGTGAAGCCGCCAAAGCTCCCGCCAGCATCCCTGCTTAGGTGAGGTGTTCCGAGCGGAGGGGGAGGCAGGCACCGCCGCCGCTGCCATGGGCGGGGGCGCCTGCGGGAGCTTTGGCGGCTTCACCTCGGCTGCAGCGCTGGGCAGCAAATGTGGTGGTGCTGTTGAAGGAGGAGGGGGAGGCGGCAGGAGTTATTCTGGTGGGGGGGAGGCTCGTCGGCATCTTCAGCGGCAGCCCTGCCCCTGTGAAAAAACCCGAAGATGGAGCAGATGATGTCGCCGCCACATGACTGGAGGAGGAATTCTGGGAGTTGAAGTCCACAGTCTTAAGCTGTCAGGTTTGAAGATCCCTGTGTTCCTAATAGAAAGAGTTCAGGTTTCCAATCTAACTTAACCTTTGTTATTTCTTCCAACCAATTTTTGATCCTTTTCCAGAATTTTTTTGCCTCTTCACAAGTCCACCATAAATGATAATATGTGCCATGATGTATTGAATCACATTTCCAGAAATTTAGCGAGGTATTTGTTGAAATTTTGGCCAACCTTGACGGTGCCAGATGCCATCTATAATAAAGCATTTTGTACTGGTTTTTACTGTACTGGGATTGATAGTGTCATTCTTAAATTTATTCCCCAAAATTTTTCCCATTTGTCTAGTTCAATGTTATAGCCAAAGTTCTGTGCCCATTTTATCATTGGTTCTTTTACAATTTCCTCTTCCATTTGATACTTCAAGAGGAATTTGTATATTTTCCCTATCATCTTTCTGTCCAGACTTTGAATAATTTTATCCAATTCGTGTGGTTCTGTTTCAATACCATATATTTTAGTGTCTTTATTGTATTTAGTTTTAATTTGGAGGTAGGTTAGCCAATCACCTTTCATATTCTGATCTGCCAATTCTTCAATTGTTTTTAAATTTCCCTGTCTGTCAATTAGATCTCTGTATCTTAGAATTTTGTTCCAATCTGTAAAATTTGGGTGTGTCGTTCTTTCTGTTGGTGATAGCCAATTTGGGGTTTTCACATAGTGGATTTTTTTGATTTTGAGCCATTGTTGCAGTAAAGTTCTAATTAAATGATTTTGAAAGTATTTGTGCGTTTTATGTTTGTCATTCATTCCATAAGAAATTATGCCAGCCTGCCTGCAGGTCATGGCCTTCTAAAATCAGAATTCTTTTATTCTTTAACTCAATCCAATCCTTCATCATTGTTATTGTTACTGCAGTTGCGTATATATAGGCTCCCTGTGTGCTTCCATCCATCCCTACGAAGATCTGCTGACTCTGCCTGCCTGCTGGTAAGTGAGCTGGGTTTTTTCTTTTATTTTTTTAATGTATTTTAAAATAATATTTTATTTATTGTGCATATGATTTTTAAAAATAGTGTTATTCTGTGTTGATTCTTTTTTTAAATTGTCTTAAACTATTTAAAAAAAGATTCTATCCAAAATAAATTGAAACAAGCCATTTTTAAAATTTCTATGCACAATACTTTGAAATGGACTCAGGAGTCATGATTGACACTGAGTGAATTTGCACTTTTAATAATCAGGAAGATACAATGGCATTGAAAAAAGTGACTGATGACCATTTTTCACACTTAGCGACCATTTTCACACTTAGCGACCGTTGTGGCATCCTCATGGTTACGCGATCAAAATGTTGATGTTTGGCAACGGATTCGTATTTCTGATGATAGTTTGAAATGGTGACAGTATAAATTATTGCTGGTGTAATACTTAACAATGGTTTTTAAGGATTTCTTTTATTTATAGAATACCTTTTTTATTATTTTGGGGGGATTTTTACTTTTAAATTGTTTATAAAATGTATTTACTACAAGAAATGTTCCTTTTTGCAAATGTGATCTTTGCAAATCTTTGTGATGCAATATGTTCAGACCAGGTTTATGTGTCTCAAAGTGGCTGCTATTCTATGGGCAGGCCAGGTTGGTGCAAGGCAGCTTTGCCAGATTTGGTGTGTTTCACCCTCATTGAATTTTATATCGTATAAAGAATGGAAGGAGGAAGGAAGAGAAAAAAGGAGGAAGGGAGTGAGTGAGGAAAGAAGAGGATGGAAGGAGGGAGGAAGGAAGGAAGAGAGGGAAAGAGCAGAAGACAGATAAGGTGAAGGTAGATCAGCAAGAGGAATGAAGGAAGAAGTGAGGAGTCTCGAGGAGGGGGAAAACATTTAGTGACCAAAGTTACAATGGCATTGAAAAAAGTGACTGATGACCATTTTTCACACTTAGCGACCGTTGCAGCATCCTCATGGTCACGTGATCAAAATTTTGTTTGGCAACAGATTCGTATTTATGCTGGTTTCAGTGTCCTGGGGTGACCTTTTGACAAAAAAATTTTTTTTTAATCAAGGCCCCCCCCCCCCCCCCCCCGGTCAAGGGCGTCCCTCTTTTCCAATCTGAAAATCTGGTCACCTTATTCTACAGTTACCCATATTCTGTGTCACAATACTAGGTGGTTCACAAAACAACAATTAACTAAAGGAAACAATAAAAGCATCCAAAAATAAATCCTGACATCTTAATCAATATTTTTTTAATCCATCAACAATTAAAGAAATGAGGGATGTCCGAAATAGTTTGCACCACTACATTCCAGACTAGTTACAATTTCCAGATAGTTTCCAAGGGCAGCTCCATGTAGAATGGAGGAGTAGGCATTTTAGGTGAGTATTGTGTGAGAAAGTTGTAATGGAAATCACTGTTCGTATTTGGATTTATCTTTGGTAAATTAGGTTAAAGAAAATGAAATTTAATTTTCTCCCATGAAATTCTAGTAAAAGTTAACCAAGGTTCTTTCCAACTGGGTTTGATTTTCAGCCTGGATTCTCACTAGATCTTAAAACAAAGAATGCTGTGAAAGAGAGAGAAAGAGAGGCAAAATCATTTGCTGCTTTGAAATAGGACCAGTGGTGGGATTCAAATAATTTAACAACCGGTTCTCTGCCCTAATGACCAGCAAGGTAGCTGGGGCTTGGTGGTCATGTGACTGGGTGGGAGTGGCCAACTCAATATCACTCACGTTGATGGGCGCTTCACCTTAGCTGTTGCAATGTCATAAGGGTTAACCAGAGAGGCAGTTTCTGTAACCACGACAATAAAGATGAGGCTAGAAACAGCACCAGAATGTTTCCTCCCTGCCTTCCTTACAGGATTAGCCCTGGAAAGTGGAAAAAAACAAAAGGAGATTTCTTCCAACAACCGGTTCTCCGAACTGCTTAGAAAGTTAACAGCCGGTTCTCCCGAATAGGTGCGAACTGGCTGAATCCCACCACTGGATAAGACCGTGATGGCACGTGTGCCAGATATGGTGTGCAGTTCAGTCTCTGTGGGCACGCGCGCGGTCGCCCCAGCCCAGCTCCAATTGTGCTTCTCCATCGTGTTTCACTCAATCAATTCCAACTTCTCACAAAAGAAATAAAGCTTGCAAAGTTGGGATTGATTGAGTGAAGGTTTGTTTTTTTTTCAAATTTTTTATTTTATCAATTTCATATATACATTCACAATTATATGATCTCATAACTGCTATTAATAATATGTATTTATAACAATTTTTTCCCTACAGTTGACAATATACTTGAAAATTGCTTTCTTACCATCCCATAGATCCATCTTATCTTACAACGGTCCTACTTCTTCTTCCGTCCCTCCCTCTTTCCTTCCCTCGTTTCTTCTCTCCTACTCCCCTTCCCTCCCTCCTTCCCCCTTCCCTCCCTCCTTTCTTCTCTCCTTCTCTCCTTCCCTCCTTCCATCCCTCCTTCCTTCCTTCCTTCCCTCCTTTCTTCTCTCCTTCTCTCCTTCCTTTCCCCCTTCCTTTCCTCCTTCCTTCCCCCCTTCCTTCTCTCCTACATTCCCTCCTTCCTTCCCTCCTTTCTTCTCTCCTTCTCTTCTTCCTTTCCTCCTTCCTTCCCTCCTTTCTTCTCTCCTTCTCTCCTTCCTTCCCTCCTTCCTTCCAGCTCCAATTGTGCTTCTCCATCGTGTTTCACTCAATCAATTCCAACTTCTCACAAAAGAAATAAAGCTTGCAAAGTTGGGATTGATTGAGTGAAGTTTTTCACTTGCGCACTTCACAATGGGGGAGACGGGTCCCGTCCTCCCCCTGAAGCCCATTATGACGCGGAGTTCAGCTAGCCAAAAGAAAGCAATTGCTTTTCCTGCAGAGCTGCCTGTGTTGGGATGCCCTTCCTCATGGGGGGGGGGGGTGAGAGAAGAGACGGGGAATGAAAGGGAGATGGGGGAGGGAAAGAGAAATGATATTACATATTTTTTCCTTTTTTATTGTCGCTGAACGTAACATTTCAAAAAGTAGGAAAGAAATGAAGGGGCATAAAAGTTCATTTATTGCGTTTTTCTTAGAACAATTAGCTGAACCCTGTGTTGTTTATCATTATTTTGGGTAATAAAACTTCATTGTTCAGGTTAAATTGCCGTGTTGGCGCTTTGCGATAAATAAGTGGGTTTTGGGTTGCAGTTTAGACACTCAAGTCTCTAAAAGTTTCGCCATCCCTGAGTTAGGAGAATATTGGAAGTGAAGATATATGCAGAATGTCCCGAAAAATGAAGTGAAGGCAACTTGCATACTTGAAACTCAGATTTGTCAGTCCAGCTTATCTTTCGTAACTCAGGGCTTTGAAGGTGCATAACATTCTGCCACATGCTTCTTCTTCTACAGCTACCATACTTGTCTGCCAAAAATCTGGAAAATATTGGAGGGCAGCAAAAAAACGGTCAGCGTTTCCTAATGACGGCCTAGCTATTTGCAGCCCAAATACAATATCTCTTACCACAAGTAGTATTGTAGATGAATGTTACAGAGGTGTCTGCAGGATCGGAGGTTTTTGTCAAAATGATGGAAGCATGGTACTGCGATGTGAGTTCTGCCTATTTGATATGTGTGCACAATATCACAATCCACACACCAAAGGCTTGGAACTTGCACTGCAAGAGCACAGTGTGATTTTTGTCATTTTGACGCCTATGAATGGCTTTGGTGCCACAGTAAGATTAACCCTCTCAGCAAGACAGATACCTCCATATCTAGATTTACAATGCAGAGAATCGGAATAGGGGAGGGCTTCCAGAACAGAGAATCGACTCTTGAGAATCGGGGACTTGATTTTCCTTATAGATCAAACTGTCATTCTGAGCCGTTCCTGGAATCGTCAAAGAGCAAGAAATCTTATTTAATGTGCTCTAAGTTATCCATCCCTCTCGGTAAGAAGGAGAAAGACCATCACTAATCATTCCTTCCTTCATTTATTCCCCCCCCCATTTCAAGCCTATCTTAGCACCTGAGCAAAAGAGAAATGTTTCCTAATGGGAAGAAGAGTGGTGAGGGGTTAATGGCAATTCAGGGTAGCCTGTATCAAATCTTTTTAAATCTAATTTGAGAACCGTTTTTTAAGGATTGTCTGAATGCAAAAGCCACTTTAATCATACGGACCCCCTGCCTTATTGAGTAGTAAGAGGGCATTATTCATTTTTGTGACCCTGAGGTTCCAAGGACATGCTGGGCTGACAGCCAAAGTAATACAACCTCAATAATGATAATCTATTCTTAAAGTTAACATGATGGCTATTTCACAAAGGCTTTTGCAGATTGGAGGAAGGTTAGATCTTCCAGCCTCAGGAACTGCTTGAGTTAGCAGTTGTTTTACTGTACGAGAAATGTATTCAAGTAAAACACATTTTAAAGAGAAAACAACAGAATAAAATACAGAAAAGGCATAAATGTGGGATGCCTTTCATTTGAACTAGGTTGAAAAATCTTCCAAACAATTTGAAGCAGAGTACATGGTTGTTGTTTTTTTAAAATGCATATGAAAATAGTATGTGAATCTGTGTGCTGTCAAATATCAGTCCAGAGTAAAGTATTAAGGACTGGCTCTTTACAAGGATGGAGTTCCTCATTCCCAGCTGAGAGTACCTGAGAGACCGCCTCCTGCCGATTACCTCCCAAAGACCGATTCGATCACACAGGCTCGGCCTTCTCCAGGTCCCATCTGCCAGCCAATGTCGGCTGGCGACTCCCCGGGGGAGAGCCTTCTCTGTTGCTGCTCCGGCCCTCTGGAACGAGCTCCCCGTGGAGATCCGGACCCTTACTACCCTCCCGGCCTTCCGCAAAGCCACCAAGTCCTGGCTGTTCCGGCAGGCTGGGTGCTGTTGAAATAGCCAGCCCCGCTCATTTTGTGACTGTTGTGTATTTTTAATATTGTTTGTATTGTCTTATTTATCCCCTCCCCGGTTTTACTGTGAGCCGCCCGGAGTCCTTCGGGATTGGGCGGCGTACAAAACCAATAAACGGAACGAAACGAAGCATGCAACAACCAAAAATGTTCTCAATACAGGTTCAAACCCAAAGACTGTGGGTTGAGAAATTTAAAATAATGTCTAAACTCTGCTTAAAACATCCTCCAGGAACAAGAGCAAAGAGAGTATGACACACTAGCATGGAAAAAATATCAAATGAAAATTTACCAGAGTACTGTACACAGGTGGCTTGACAATAGTGCTGCAATCCAATCCAATATGAATAAACAGTGTAAGATTCTGAAAGAAATTGGTTCAGTTTTAAATTGTTGGATAAAAAATCTTCTAATTTGCTTTTTAAAATGCTGATATTTTAACATCTTTTAAATTGCTGATGGAAGAGATATCCAACACATTTCCATTCTGAGAGAGTCCTATCAAATCAACCCTAGGAACTATACTGTACCGCATTAAATAAAATTATTCCTTTTCCCCCCCCAAATAAACCATATTGTGTAGGACTACACTACAAGTCTACTCTCCCAGATTTCAAAAGGATGAAATCTTTTTAGTGGAATAATTTCTGAACAGACACAACTGAGACTGTACTGCAGTCCATTTCAGTAAACATTTATGTAGTTTACTTAACTCAAATCTCATGTCAATCATTTATGGCCAATGCACACTTCTCCAGTTCAAGTTTTAAGTGAGTGAAGTTTCTGATTAATGACTGTTCCAACCTGAGCACTATTTTTTGGTGTAAATCTTTCCCTTCCCCTTTGCCATTGACAAGAACAGAAGTAGCATCGGGTTAACATAAGTGCCACCCTCAGAAGCACAAACCAGCCTTCATTTGAAATATCTTTTTTTAATTCATGAAATGACTTCTCAATAAATGTTGAGAAATGAACAAGGATTGGAGTTGGATGCATCCCTTGTAGGCCACATCCAGCCCAACTCCGCAAAGGCAAAGAAAAATGTCAAAATGTCTCACAATATGTCATGTGATGTGGTCGAACTTGACACCCATGGACTAGGTGAAATTTGGCTTAATGCCAGTAACTGTGAGAGGGATCCAAATCCTAGTGGACAATCACTTAAATATGAAGCCAGAAGTGCAATTCTATGCTGCATCAACAGACGGATAGAATCGAGATCACATGTAGTGTGATCACATGTAGTGGTATTAATACCACTCTGCCTTGGTAAGGCCACACTTGGAACACTGCATCCAGTTTTAGTCACCACAATTTTAAAAAAAGATGTAGAGACTCTGGAAAGTGTGCAGAGAAGAGCAACAAAGATGATTAGAGGGGTGGAGGCTAAAACATATTAAGAATGGTTTCAGGAATTGGGTATGTTTAGTTTAAGAGCAAGAAGGACTAGGGGAGACATGATAGCAGTCTTCCAAGGGGGCTGCCACAAAGAGGAGGGGTGTGTGTGTGTTAATCTGTTTTCCAAAGCACCATAAGGTGTAACGTTCCCGTGGTTCGTCCATGAGGCCAATGTGGAGAAAAGACAGGACACGACCTTTCTCGGGATGGAGCGACCCAGATTGGGGTCTGAGAGCCCCTTTTATTGAGATAGGACAAAGGCAGGAGGAGCAATAGCATGTGAGTAAAAACAGCCTGTAAAAGTACAATTTCTAATCTACTGCTCAGTCTATATATGGTTAAATCCTGGACGTCAATGGTAGGGCACATCTCAGAATGTTATGTTATGCATTATCAGGATGTTATGGCGTTCTAGGAGTTTGTTTTCTCCTGTGTGATTCAGCGTGGCTCTGCAAGCCCTAGTATGAACTAGGCCATGGAGGACACACACCTGCACAAGGAACTATATTACAACAATAAGGCAAGACAAAAAACAATGGGTGGAAACTAATCAAGAAGAGAACCAGCCTAGAACTAAGGAGAAATTTCCTGACAGTGAGAACAATTAATCAGTGGAATGGCTTGCCTTCAGAAGTAGTGGGCCCTCCATCCCTGAAGGTTTTAAAGAAGAGATTGTAAAGCCATTTGTCTGAAATGATATAAGGTCTCTTGCTTGAGCTGGGGTTAGACTAGAAGATCTCGGAGGTCCCTTCCAACTCTTGTTATTCTACTATTCTGCTAACTATGAAGGCTTCCAATTTATGGACATGTCTCAATATTTCATTTTTGCAGATACGATTTACTGATACATCTTATTGTCCAGTGCTGCCCTTCGATTTATGGTTTATAGCATTATATGTTTATTTTAAATGGAAATAGAACTGGGTACATTTTGATAAGATTGTGGTTTGCTTTTTGAATTTGTCTACTCTGCCCTTCCGCGAGCCTCACCTTTTTCAGGAAAGGTGCCCACTCTTGTCTCCTAATTCTTTCTGTCTTATAGTGTGCAGTCATTTTTTCCTCCACGGGCTCCTTGTTAAAAATGTTTTTAGAGAATGGATGGGATTTAACGAAGGGCCTCCCCATGCTGAACGTCTTTTATTGTATCTTTTGAAAATTTTATTTTGCATCTTAACAGTGTGAAGACCAGAGAAAAGAGTTATTGAAACTGCTCAAGGTCTGCAGAGCCACATTTTAAAAATAACCAGGCTAAGAAACACACACACACACAAACACACACACACACAAAGAGACAGTTAAAAACAATTTGTGTCGCCATATCACCTCTCATCTATATATACTCTCACCGACTGCATGTGAAAAGCTCACATCACTGCGGGGGGACTGAAGTAGCCATAGAGGGATCGTTAAAAATGGCTTAGAAATGCAGAAATAAATAATGGCTTCCCCCCCAGATCATTGGAACTACGTTAGAGGTAGTGAAATAACTTGGCTCTTTTAACTGTAACCTAACCTGTTAAATTCAATCAGTTTTATCTGAGTCTGTGGACAGATTGAGTGATCAATCTCTATTACCTTGGGCTACACCCCCTCCCCCTTTCCTCTTCTCTCTTCATGGGTCCATTTTTCTTATTTGGAGACATTTCAGTTCATTTCCCTGAGCCACATTCAGCTTAACAACCGAACTGAAAGACTATTGCAATTGGGGAGGGGTGTGTGTGTGTGTGATGCTTCTCAAATACCCAGAATAAAGAAACAGAACCCAAAAAAAGGGGGGGGGATTGGTTTGGAGACAGAAGGAGGGAGAGATCGCAAAAAGGGTTGTCTGGCCAGACCAAAAAGTGGCACATTTTTTTAAGTTATTATCATAGGCAGCTTTGGATGGCTTTTTAACACACTCTCCCCTAGATGAGCCAGAGATAGGTATCCCCCCCCTCCTACACACACACACAGACACATCAGAACTGGAATGAGGACACAGCAATTAGCTCAGCTGCAATCAGAGTGCTGATCACATCCTTAGCAACCGCTGGTCTCTATGGTACCTGGAACCTCACTAGCAGCTCAAAACCTCTTCCATGCTTTGCCATGACAAAGGTCAGTTTGGAAGTCATCCTGGCTTGCTGATGGTTCACCTTTGGCTGCCCCCTCCCCCGTCTCTCCCCTCCTTCCATCCATTCTCTCATATATTGAGGATCTGGGGCCAAAGTAGGAGGTCATCCAACTCAAGGAGACCATGGAAATGGTTTATGTTTCAAGAACTTTGAATGATAAGCAAAGGTCTTCCTTATGGCCTGCTTCGCTCCAATTGTCTTAAATGGGAGGCTAAAGAACATTAGCTTTCAACCGTGGCACGACAAAACCGCGCTGGTCAAAATCGCGGCGATAAAATCGTGGCGCTAAAGCCGCGACGTCATCGCCGCGTGTCATCACCGCCGCGACAACAGCGCGGCAACAGAAGGGCGCTTTAAAACGGCGCCGCGGCAGAAAGCCGACTTCATTTAAGCTAAGCGTTAGGATTAGGTTTAGGGGTTTGTTTTAGGGTTAGGTTTAGGGTTAGGTTTAGGTTTAGGGGTTTGTTTTAGGGTTAGGTTTAGCGTTAGGGTTAGGTTTAGGGTTAGGTTTAGGTTTAGTGTTAGGTTTAGCGTTAGGTTTAGCGTTAGGGTTAGGTTTAGGGTTAGGTTTAGGGTTAGGTTTAGGGTTAGGTTTAGGGTTAGGTTTAGGGTTAGGTTTAGGGTTAGGTTTAGGGTTAGGTTTAGCGTTAGGTTTAGCGTTAGGGTTAGGTTTAGGGTTAGGTTTAGGGTTAGGGTTAGGGTTAGGTTTAGGGTTAGGTTTAGCGTTAGGTTTAGCGTTAGGGTTAGGTTTAGGGTTAGGTTTAGGGTTAGGGTTAGGTTTAGGGTTAGGTTTAGGGTTAGGTTTAGCATTAGGTTTAGCGTTAGGGTTAGGTTTAGGGTTAGGTTTAGGGTTAGGTTTAGGGTTAGGTTTAGGGTTAGGTTTAGCGTTAGGTTTAGCGTTAGGGTTAGGTTTAGGGTTAGGGTTAGGTTTAGGGTTAGGTTTAGGGTTAGGTTTAGCATTAGGTTTAGCGTTAGGGTTAGGTTTAGGGTTAGGTTTAGGGTTAGGTTTAGGGTTAGGTTTAGGGTTAGGTTTAGGGTTAGGTTTAGGGTTAGGGTTAGGTTTAGGGTTAGGTTTAGCGTTAGGTTTAGCGTTAGGGTTAGGTTTAGGTTTAGGGTTAGGTTTAGGGTTAGGTTTAGGGTTAGGTTTAGCATTAGGTTTAGCGTTAGGGTTAGGTTTAGGGTTAGGTTTAGGGTTAGGTTTAGGGTTAGGTTTAGGGTTAGGTTTAGCGTTAGGTTTAGCGTTAGGGTTAGGTTTAGGGTTAGGGTTAGGTTTAGGGTTAGGTTTAGGGTTAGGTTTAGCATTAGGTTTAGCGTTAGGGTTAGGTTTAGGGTTAGGTTTAGGGTTAGGTTTAGGGTTAGGTTTAGGGTTAGGTTTAGGGTTAGGTTTAGGGTTAGGGTTAGGTTTAGGGTTAGGTTTAGCGTTAGGTTTAGCGTTAGGGTTAGGTTTAGGTTTAGGGTTAGGTTTAGGGTTAGGTTTAGGGTTAGGTTTAGGGTTAGGTTTAGCGTTAGGTTTAGCGTTAGGGTTAGGTTTAGGGTTAGGTTTAGGGTTAGGGTTAGGTTTAGGGTTAGGTTTAGGGTTAGGTTTAGCATTAGGTTTAGCGTTAGGGTTAGGTTTAGGGTTAGGTTTAGGGTTAGGTTTAGGGTTAGGGTTAGGTTTAGGGTTAGGGTTAGGGTTAGGGTTAGGTTTAGGGTTAGGTTTAGGGTTAGGGTTAGAGTTAGGTTTAGGGTTAGGTTTAGGGTTAGGTTTAGGGTTAGGGTTAGGTTTAGGGTTAGGGTTAGGGTTAGGGTTAGGTTTAGGGTTAGGTTTAGGGTTAGGTTTAGGGTTAGGTTTAGGGTTAGGGTTAGAGTTAGGTTTAGGGTACTAAGTGCTTGGGAATGCGCGATTTTGCCCTCCGCGATTATGTCATCGCGGTAGGGTCGCGTTTTTCCTTAGCGCTTAGAACGGCGCGAATTAGTCTTCGCGCTTATGGCTCCGCGCAGAAGGGCTTCGCGGATTTGTGGTGGAACCACTTTCAACAACGTTGGATCTCATTATACGGTAAATATTCATCATGCAAAATCTATATGACACCGCTAACAGAAATAGTAAATATGCCATTCTGGAGAAGAAGTACAATTCAGAGCATCACCTTCTCCTGGCTCTCCAGCAGCTTTCTCTCTTCCCACAAGGATATTCCCTGGTGACACATAGGCATAAATGATGGAAAACTTAACAGCACAATCTGGGTCACTGTAGTGTAGACTAGTGAAAGAATCGATATACTAAACCTTCACTAGACCAAAACCACCCCCATCCCCCGAAAAACGGAGAGCAATTTAGCCCAGCAGCTCCTATGTTTCTCCCCATAATTTGAGGTTTATCTTCAGCTTGATATTTCCCACTTGAATAAACTCAGAGCTGGGAAGACAGAATTCAGCATTGTGAGATGTCATCTTTGCCGAGAAAGATAAGATCTATGAGTTGTGGCAGCGGCTTTTTTCTTCCAACTTGACCAAAATATCTCAGAAATATTTTTTCTTCTTCTTCATAGAATTATATGGACGTTTTTAGTGCTTCAGTCCCATGTGCAGGATTCTCTAAGTCAGGCATTTCTAATCTGCAGCCACAGGCTGTGGGCCCCACAAGAGGGTAAAAAATATTTAAAAATAAAAAGGAGCTCGTTATTTACATTCATTAACTATATTATATATTTTATATGTGACCCAAGAAAATTCCTCTTCACTCAGTGTGGCCCAGGCAAGCCAAAGAATCTAGGTCGGGATCCTGTGATATGAAAATATGCGTGACCCGACAAATGCGCGCACGACAATAGCGCGCCGACAAAACCGCGGCGAGAAAACCGCGACATCATAAACGCGCCCACAACACACGCCGACAAAACCGCACCCACAAAAGCACGATTTAAGTTAAGGTCAGGGTTAGGGTTAGGGTTAGGGTTAGGGTTAGGGTTAGGGTTAGGGTTAGGGTAAGGGTTAGGGTTAGGGTTAGGGTTAGGGTTAGGGTTAGGGTAAGGGTTAGGGTTAGGGTTAGGGTTAGGGTTAGGGTTAGGGTTACGGTTACGGTTACGGTTAGGGTTAGGGTTACGGTTAGGGTTAGGGTTAGGTTTAGGGTTAGGGTTAAGGTTAGGGTTAGGGTTACGGTTAGGGTAAGGGTTATTACGTTGTTTTCGTTGTTTTTTGATGGCACACTTTCGTCGGCACGCATTTGTCTGTGCACTTCTGTGCGTATTCGTCAATGCAATTTCGACCTCGCGGTTTTCTCATTGCGGTTTTGTTGGCACACTTTTGTCAGTGAACCGAAAATATGATATTTAGCTTAATATAAAAACATAAGAATGGTGCACTTGTGTTTCTTTTATTCTATGGATTACCAAGAGGGAAGCTCAATTAACTTGATAACCTAAAGATGGGAAAGGATAAGAGAAGACTGTTCAAGTGATTATGGGATTCGATGCTTTTGTTAGAAGGGAACTTCCCTTCCCCTCCCCCTTTCACTTGGCTGCAGATATTCCAGCCTCCAATCTCCTCCATCTCCTACCAATCTGGCATTCCACATCCTTCATCAATACTGCCCCTGAAATGTCTTAATTTTATGGGGCTTTGTCTTTAGGGTGGAAGAGATCATATTAAGTCCATTCATTAAAACCAATAAGTTACAAACCTGGAATAAATGTTGAAAATGTATGAGATTGAGAGGAGAAATCTACTGAGTGCTTTGCTCTCTGTAGCCATTAAAACACTTCCACTTAGGCTTTTTGACAAGACTTCACTCTTCTCCAGAGGATCCCACATTCTCCACTCTGTTACTGGGAAGTGGAATTCCTTGGGCTTCGTTTTCCTATCACTTTGTTCTCCTCTTGCATTTCCCAAGAGCTGCTTTAAAGTTGCATCATAGAGCCTCACAATCAAAATTACAGGGAAAAGTGAAGGGCATATAGCAGTTAGACTTATATACCGCTTCATAGGGCTTTCAGCCCTCTCTCTTTACAGAGTCAGCATATCGCCCCCAACAACAATCCGAGTTCTCATTTTACCCACCTCGGAAGGATGGAAGGCTGAGTCAACCTTTGAGCCGGTGAGATTTGAACAGCCGAACTGCAGATAACAGTCAGCTGAAGTAGCCTGCAGTGCTGCATTTAGCCACTGCGCCACCTCGGCTCTATATACCAATGGTGGGATTCAAATAATTTAACAACCGGTTCTCTGCCCTAATGACCAGCTGGGTAGGCGTGGCTCAGTGGTCATGTGACTGTGTGGGCATGGCCAACTCAACATCACTCACATCAATGGGCGCTTCGCCTTAGTTGTTACAATGGTAATAAGGGTTAACCGGAGAGGAAGTTTCTGTAAGCAGAGCAATAAAGATTAGGCTAGAAACAACACCAGAATGTTTCCTTCCTGCCTTCCTTACAGGATTAGCCCTGGAAAGTGGGAGATTTCTTCCAACAACCGGTTCTCTAAACTGCTTAGAAAGTTAACAACCGGTTCTCCCGAATAGGTGCGAGCTGGCTGAATCCCACCACTGGAATATACCCACTTATTCAATGGGCTCCTGGAGCCTTGGGGCAGCATTTCACAGGAGCTCTGCTTCTCCCAGGCCTTTCCCAATTGGAAAGCTGAAAAGAGAATGAAGCCAATTTCATTCATGCTGAGCTATCACTTCACACAGACCTTTGCACCTGGATACAGTGATTTTTCACAGATCTTGCACTGGATATAGTGATTCTTCACACACGACAGCAGCCCAATATGCTTGCTAAAAACCAGTTGGACCCAAAAGGGGAAAAAAAGCTAACTTAACAATAATATATAGGTTTAATAAGTAGGCTCCTACAAAAAATGTCACAACAGCAGCTGAGCTGTATTTTGCTCAAGCAAAGGAAGGAAGCTGAATATAATTGCCTCATCATCCAGCCAAAAGGGCCTCACTGCCCAACAGAGGACAGTGGTAGTAGGAAAATCCAACCAATGAATAGAAAAAAGAGGAAAAAAAGCAGACATAAGAAAGCAGCTGTAAATTATTTAGCTGGGATGAGATCATTTCTAAACTTGTTAGACAAAGTTAAGGAAAGTAGTACATGAAATGACCCACAACTTATTGTCTTTAATCCAATCTAGATAGCTCGATAAAAGGCACTCTCAGTTCCTGAGATAAGCCTGTAAAGTTTGGTAATGTTAGAAAATCTCTGAAGGACGTTGAGAATTTTTTTTTTCACTCAGCAATTTAATTCTGTCCAGTGGTGGGATTCAGCCAGTTCGCACCTATTCGGGAGAACCAGCTGTTAACTTTCTAAGCAGTTTGGAGAACTGGTTGTTGGAAGAAATCTCCTTTTGTTTTTTCCCACTTTACAGGGCTAATCCTGTAAGGAAGGCAGGGAGGAAACATTCTGGTGTTGTTTCTAGCCTAATCTTTATTGCCCTGCTTACAGAAATTGCCTCTCCGGTTAACCCTTATTACACTTGTAACAGCAAAGGTGAAGCGCCCATTGATGTGAGTGATGTTGAGTTGGCCACGCCCACACGGTCACATGACCACTAAGCCCCACCTACCCTGCCCTAATGACCTGCTGGTCATTAGGACAGAGAGCTGGTTGTTAAACTATTTGAATCCCACCACTGATTCTGTCCCACTAGAAATCTCTCTCCCTCCCAGCATCATCCCATTCTCCCTTCATCTTTACTACCATTCTATTTCACAATTGCAAGAGTAGAGTTAACTGGCACAGATGAAAGCCATGGAATTTTGTAATCCTGAAAGGAGTTTAAATCAAATCTAACATACTGGATTGATTGATTTATGATTGATTGTTTGAGTTGTAAAGAATTTTAAGGCACACTTTAATAGGAAAATTAATTATACCTATTCTTAATTATGTATCGTATGCCACATTCACATCATATTTCAATAAAAAGGAAGATGGATAAAATACAAAACTTGGCATATAAAATCTGAAATCTTAATAAGAAGTTTACAAATTTATATCTACATTGCAAATATAAATATTTGCATAAATGTTACTTCATTTGTCGCAGAAAAGAAATCAGTGAAATCTCCATTATAGGTTCTGTTTTGACACTCTGTCACTACGTTTTGGATAGTTTGTTGATAGTTGATGAACATATCCCAAACAATGATGTGGAGTAATTGTTCTGATCCCCTCGTCCCACACCAACACACACTCTGAGCCAAAGATAAGTTATGGCATTTAATTAACAGACAGACAGGTCCTTGGCAGCAAACCGGCATAGACAAGCTTGGGCAGCAATCCAGCACAGATAAACCGTGGCAGCAATCCAGTCTGCCAAGCTCACAATCATGTTCTCCAACATTAATTCCTGTGTTGACTTCTGCGAGAGGGGCGTGTGCACAAGCAGTCCTTTTATAGTCTGGAGAGGAGCCTAATGACCACCAGCTGAGTGCAGTTACCTCCTGTAACTGCGCAACTGTTTCTTATGCCTATTAGCTCTTCGGTTCCGGGCATCCAGGAACAACTCACTGCTGGCTTCCGGCTCACTCTCCCTTGTCTCCTCCCCACTGGTCCAAGGCTCAGGCGCCTCCTGGTGGCCAACCAGCCTCTCTGCATCCTGCTCAGAGTCGGAACCCTGTCCAGGGGCCTCCACATCCTCCAGAGCCGACTCATAGGGCCCCTCGCTGTCGGAGTCTGGTGGCAGCTCCAACGGCTCCTGCTGGGCCACAACAGGTAATTATCTGGAAATTGTGCCATTTAAGGATCCAAAGGAAGGAATCGCATATTTGAAAGTTGTCCTCTGGAAATGAAGGTCCATCTGCGAGGCTATAGAAACAAGCACTTAAACTGAGTAAGCAGAAGTCTGCTTTCTGTGGGTCAGGGAGTCATTCTGAAAAGAGAAGTTCTCAGAAAGGTTGCCCTCTGATTCTCCTAAAGATGCAAATCAATCAATTGCAAACAGCATTTAAAATGGTTTTAGAAGGCTTGCCTGGGATAAAGCACTTCAGGTTCCTAATGACTAAGTAATCTTCATATAGAAATAATTACTTCCACTGAGGAAATGAGAGGTTTGAGTGGAGAATTTTAACATCTCCGGGTGCGCTTCAAGGTGCTACTTACCATTCATAAAGCCCTCCATGGTAGTGGATCTGACTATTTGAGAGACCGCCTTCTGCCGATTACCTCCCTCCGTCCCATCAGATCACATAGAGTAGGCCTCCTCCGAATTCCATCCGCCAGTCAGTGCCGACTGGCGACTACGCGGAGGAGAGCCTTCTCAGTAGCAGCTCCGACGCTTTGGAACGATCTCCCCGTGGAGATTCGTACCCCCTCACCACCCTCCAGACCTTCCGCACAGCCCTCAAGAACTGGCTATCCCGTCAGGCCTGGGGATAAGACCCTAATCTCGCCCCACCCGAATGCTGAATGAATGTTGTGTTTTATTGTTTTATTTTATTATATTTCACATTTTCTTTTTGTGTTTTGTCTTGCGCTCCCTTCCTACAAATTGTAAGCCGCCCTGAGTCCCCTCAGGGAAAAGGGCAGCCTATAAATGTCAAATAAATGAAAAAATGAAAAATGAAACATCACTGCTGATCCAAAACATATTGTGACACATGATCCGAGTGGCAAACGGTATTCCCTTTCCCTGGCTCAAAGTTAAGATTTTAATAACCACGACCAGCAGCATTTTTCAAACCTAGGAAAGAGAAACTTGTGAACATTTTGCCCTCTTCCCTGGCCACGGAGAAATAAAGAAAATATGAAACACGGGTCATTCCAATTGCCTTTCAACACTGGGCAATCCTGAGATTTTAAAGGATTTTGCCAGCAACGGAGCAGCAGGGCCAAAGCACGAGATAAGCAATGCTTGTCACTTATCATCCGAAGAAGAAACTTCATTTATTTTTTTGGTCTTTCAATTGGCTTAAATTCCTCTGGGCCAGGAATGCAACTATCGTTAGGGAGTGCCTTGTGCTTCAAAATGTCTCCCTTTACAGCTTTTTCTTAACTTTTTTTTTCAACATTTGTAAGCCTTCTTCAGTTTTTCAACGTTAGGCTTTTCCAGCAGGAAAAAAGACCTAACCTTCAATAATTGCAGAAGGTTAGAGGACCATTTTTGGTGTTGGATTTATCCCTCTGTGGCTGGAGTTCTATTTCCAATCTGAGGAGGGAAATCTGAGACAACATATGGTTGAGTGTTGAGTCCCGGTGCAATGGTGGAACACACCATGTTACCCCATCTGTATTCTGGATCCCTTCCAAATAGCTTCAGTTCTGATCATGCCAGGCTTATATTACCAAAGTTTTGCTGAGCATATAGATGGTGGAGTGGAGACAGAGGGATTGTAAGCTATCTATATCCAAACCAGTGATGGGTTTCAAAAATTGTTCGAACCTACTCTGTGGGTGTGGCCTCCTTTGTGGGAGTGGCTTGCCACCCATGTGAGCGGATGGGAGTGGCTTGCCACCCATGTGACCGGATGGGAGTGGCTTGCCACCCATGTGACCGGATATGAAGATGCCGACGACACTTGTCAGAACCACCTTAAATTACCCCACACACAGCCCTGGCATGCATAAGAATAGGATGTAAACTTGTTTTTGAAAAGGCATCTTTGGTTTGCGTTAAAACAACTTCAACACACGCAATGTTCTGATTGCACCACAAACGCAGTAGTCATCCTTACCTTTCACAGAGGCACTGAGTTTTATAAATATGAGCCTGATAGTGTAGAATAATCCTATCCAAGGACCAGTGGTGGGTTTCAAAAAATCTTTGGAAGCTCTTCTGTAGGTGTGGCCTGCTTTCCGGGTCCACTGGTGGAACCTCTTCTAACCGGTTCGGTAGGTTTGATGAACCGGTTCTACCGAATAGGTGCGAACTGGTAGCAACCCACCTCTGATCCAAACACAAGATATTAGGAGTTTTATGAACAAAATTCCAAACCCCTGTTGGGACTGGACGAGAGAGAAAAGACTGATTGTAAAAAGCTGTGTTGCCCTTATTTCAGACAGAAATGAAATGCTGAAGCAGAACAGGCATACTTGAAGGACTGGTGGTGGTAAGAAATCCTTCAGGAGGAGAACAGTTTGTCCCTATCAGATGCCAAAATGTGGCCAAAATTCCTGGAATATTAACAAGTCCAGTAACGTTCTGGACCCGAAACGAAGAATGATTTTCTTTGGTTTAAGGAAGAAGCAGATTCATATGGCACAGCTTCTGCATCATCAAAATTGCCTTTAAGCAGAATATTCTGCTTGTTAAAAGGACATCTGAAAAGTCTCTTAGTCGCAACTAACTTTCACTGGGTTGTGCCATTACAATTTCAAGGAAATTGGCTGCCCCACCTCCTCCCATTGCTGAATTAATTTTGCATTAAAGGCTGATTAAGGAAAAACACTCAGTGCAATAATAGAGTTCGTGAGAGCTGCAATTGCAAGGATGCAGTGTATTTTTTCCCCAAAATCCAAATACTAATGTTGAAGCATTATACAAATATGTTCCCAGAAGTACTCAGAAGGTGAATATGGTCAGTGATGCCAGAACTCACTATATTTTTCTTATTAGAGAACACCAATTCTCCATTTTCCTAATTGAGTCAATAGACAATCTGAATGCTGTTTGCTGATTGCTAGGCAAACATTACTGAAGTGTCAATATTTACTTTTCTTCCCTATAGCTATCATTGTTTGAAAGGCTGTAATTCACGTGGGGCAATGCTGTAGCTGTTCTGTCTTTATTGGACACAAGAATAGCTTGCAGACACACTTTCTATCTCTCTCCCCCTCCCCCTCCCATTTTCTTTCTCTCTCACACATATATACATATACAGTACATAGACATAGACATATTTGTGTTTTCCATTTCAGTAAGGGAAATTACACAGACAACAGATCTTCCCTGTGAAAGATCTTGGATAGGCAATATATACTATAGATACTTGTTGTGGCCCAGCAGGAGCCGTTGGAGCTGCCGCCAGACTCCGACAGTGAGGGGTCTTATGAGTCGGTCTTGGAGGAGGTGGAGACCCTGGACATTGTGTCGACTCTGAGCAGGGCGAGGAGAGACTGGTTGGCCACCAGGTGGCAGCAGAGCATTGGATCAAAGGGAATGTTCATGAAAACATTTGGGAGTTGTTTCAGGATGCACGCAGGCGAAGGGCTACTCGGCGTAAAGAACAACGGAGTAACCACAGGAGGTGATTACGAACAGCTGATGCTGATCAAGATTCCCTCCTACTGATAAAAGAGACTGCTGGTGCCACGCCCTGGTTGCAGAAGTCAACGTTCTCGTTCTTGATCTCGTTCGCGTTCACAAACCGAGAGAAGCCAACTTGGATAAGTGGCTTGATAAGAGAAGCCGGTTTGCAGTGTTGTATGAGTTATAGGACTTTCTGCCAGAGCTATTATCTCTGTTTATTTGGGCTTGCAGCCAACAAGAGCTTGGACTGATTAAAACATTCTTTTGTACGTCTGTTTGGCTTTCGTTCCTGGATGGAGAAGGGGGTTCAGAACAGATACTAATATGTAAAACTAATATGTAAGAATTAACAATATTTGGCTATGGAACTCTATCTATCTAGCTCAGTGTTTCTCAACCTTGGCAACTTGAAGATGTCCGGACTTCAACTCCCAGAATTCCCCAGCCAGCAAATGCTGGCTGGGGAATTCTGGGAGTTGAAGTCCGGACATCTTCAAGTTGCCAAGTTTGAGAAACACTGATCTAGCTCATTTCCTTGTAACTCATTCTGTATAATCTGAGGTGAATAAAGTACAAGGAGAAAGGAGAAGGGAAAATAAATCCAAGAAGGAGCAGACCTCTCTACTCTCTACTCTTCTACTTGAAGATTTCTCTTCCCTTCTTTTTCCTTCTTCTTTTCATAGACATCAAATACAAAATTTCTCAAATCCTTAAAACTTTGAGAGGGAGTGATGGGAAGATGTTTGTCTCATTTTTCTACAGTAGCTTTCCACTACTACAAGGTTGTGCGAAAATAACAATGTTTACAGAATTAAAAATTCACAGTACTGCCCATTTTGCAATCTTATCCTACGATGCAATTCTGATTGATCCCTGTTCCACTGTTCCAGCGACAGTGGAACGGTTGAATGGCAACTAATACAGTTGACTTGAATCTGAAGGAAGGGGGATAGCACGCATAGCTGAAATGACCAAATAGTGCTGCTCAGATCCACTTTAGGTCGTGCTGTTGGCTTAAGGAAGTAACATTAAGGAAAACTTAAAGCTGACCAAGGCAATTGGGATGAAGGCAAAATGAAGCAGAAGGCAGATAAATTATATTGCCAGGACTGTAGATGTTTTGACTGAAATTAGGTGCAGGTGGAGAGAGGCCATTGGGTTGATCCAGCCAGGCCATTCTGATGTTTTTATGGTGCTTTGATTACCTAAAAATTGACATATGGAATGCCAAATTTATGTTACGGGATTTGGGTATGGTTTAGGATGGGGGGTTTAAATTGGTTCCCCAGACGAGAGACTACCTTCAATAAGTGATGGAAATGTAGGGAATTCGACGAACTGGAGCTCTACCTCAGATTCCAAATACAGAAGAAGCAAAAAGAGAAATGATGATGGATTTAAGAAGAGAAATTTTTTCAGAAGCAAGATTGACAACCAAAGAGAAGCTAATTTTAATAGTAGATGGAGGGCACCGAGATTACCTGAGAGATCCTTCAAGCAACAAAATGTGGAGAGAAGTCTATAAAAATCTTATAAAGGAGATAAAAAGAAGACTGACACCACAATTGGCAAGAGAGATAAGACTGCTTTGTTACTGGAAAGATACAGGTTGACAATGAAAGTTGATAATAAAAAAATAGTTAATTTTGGTGCTCAATAAGTAGGAATTTAGTATTTTTTAGATTGTTTTAGATTGTTATTAAATGTTTATTCATTAACAATTAATTATAATAACAATAATGAAATGATAATGGATTCAGCTTAATGATATATACATGTACTGGCAAACTAGTAAAAGAAATTTGGATGTAAATTGCAAATTGCGATCTGGGAAAAAGCTCTATAAATTTTATTAACCAATTTTTATTCAGATCTTGTCATGAAGGTGTAATGCTTTTTGGGTTTGACAAGAGGAGGTTGGATATAAATAGTAAATGATTTTTAGCCAACTATAATAACAACAAGGAAATGTCAATGGATATTGTTTAATAATATATATATGCTTTGGTTTTGGCAAAAAAAGCTTGGATACAAATTCTAAACAGCGAGTTAAAAAAAGGGCGGGGAAAGGTTTAGAAACTTTATTAATTGACTTTTACTTAGAACATGTCATAAAGGTGTAATGTTATTGGAGGATTTTTGAAATAGCTAATGAATGCCATTATGTAGTTGTGTCTTTAAGTATGAATTATTTGAGGTAAAAGCACGTTCAAATAATTGTAGTCAAACGAGAATTGTGGTACATTGATAGTAAGATATACAAAGATTTTTGATTTAAAGTGTATAATCTAATATGAACTATAAGTAATGACTGTGGAAGAAATGCACGGAAGTTATCTGTAACCAATCGACACGCTTTCTACAAGATGTAATGAAGGATGATTCTTTTTTTGTGTTTTTGTTTAATTAAAATAAAATAAAAACTTTTCAAAAAGAATAAGTGATGGAAATGTAGACGCTGATCTGGCTGTGCTTTCTTTTTCACTCCATTCCATTCTTGTATCATCTGATTTGCCCCTCTCTTCTCAATACTAGCTCACTTTGTAGAGGTACTGGATGTATTCAATGCTCAGACCGAGGTGGCGCAGTGGTTAAATGCAGCACTGCAGGCTACTTCAGCTGACTGCAGTTCTGCAATTCGGCTGTTCAAATCTCACTGGCTCAGGGTTGACTCAGCCTTCCATCCTTCCAAGGTGGGTAAAATGAGGACCCGGATTGTTGTCGGGGGCAATATGCTGACTCTGTAAACCGCTTAGAGAGGGCTGAAAGCCCTATGAAGTGGTATATAAGTCTAACTGCTATTGCTATTGCTAAGAAGCCAGTGTATATGTTATTCTTTTTGCTACTACTATTAGTTTTAGCTATATACAAAAAGTAATTTTGGGTACTCCAGTCATTCTAAAGAAGTGGATTCTAAAAATGCAGAAGCTAGCCATTCCTGATTTAAGATATGGAAATTTAGCACATATACTTAAAATCCTAGTAAATAAAAAAAATTAGACGTAATAAAAAAGTTAATGTGTTGTTGGAATGTAACCAGTAATAACTTCTTTGCAGGATGAGGTTTGAGGTTTTGAGGTTTTATTTGCATTTGTAGGCCGCCCTTTTCCCTGAGGGGACTCAGGGCGGCTCACAGAAAACCAGGGAAGGGGAAAATACAACATTGAGACAACAACACATAATAAAATAATGAACAACATGCATACAACATTCGGGCGGGGTAGGAATCCTTATCCCCAGGCCTGACGGGCGAGCCAGTTCTTCAAGGCTGTGCGGAAGGCTTGGACGGTGGAGAGGGTACGAATCTCTACGGGGAGCTCGTTCCAAAGGGTCGGGGCCACTGCTGAGAAGGCCCTCCTCCTTGTGGTTGCCAGCCGACACTGGCTGGCCGATGGAATGCGGAGGAGGCCTAATCTATGGGATCTTATAGGTCGTAGGGAGGTAATTGGCAGAAGGCGGTCTCTCAAGTATCCAGATCCACTGCCATGTAGGGCTTTATGGGTGATCAATAGCACCTTGAAGCGCATCCGGAGATCGACAGGTAGCCAGCGCAGCTCGCGGAGGATAGGTGTAATGCGGGTGAATCGGGGTGCACCCGCAATCACTCGCGCGGCTGCGTTCTGTACTAGCTGAAGTCGCCGGATGCTCCTCAAGGGCAGCCCCATGTAGAGCACGTTGCAGTATTCCAGCCTAGAGGTCACAAGGGCCCGAGTGACTGTTGTGATAGGATAGGCTCATTGTTAAAATGCAGACTTATGTTGTTTTTTTTTCTGTATATACTTGTATTTCTCTAGCTACCCATCTTTCAATTTTCTGTAAGCTCCAAGCAGTTCATAATAAATATAGAATAGTAGCAAGGTGCAACTTTAAATCACGATTTAACAGTGTGCATATGCTGTTACTTTGAGGCAAAGTTATGCAGATATTAGGAAGAATTTTCTCACGATAAGTTTTATATAATATATTTTATGCCATATTTTTATATGATAATAGCTCCATGGAAAAGAGCTCTTTTCTGCCAAGCCAAGATGGGTTCACCGACAAATGTGCGCTAGAAAAATGCACGCCAACAAAACCACAATGACAAAACCGCCTCGTCAAAAGCGCACCCACAAAAGCGCACCGACAAAAGCACGCCATCAACAGACAACATATTGGGACGCGAAAACAATGTTAGAACCCTAACCCTAACCCTAATCGCGCTTTTGTCAGCGCAGTTTTGTCGGCGTGCTTTTGTGGGCGCGCTGTTGACGTCGCAGTTTTGTCGTCGTGGTTTTGTCGCCGCGCATTTGTCTAGCGCGCATTTGTCGGGTCACAGCCAAGATGGCACCAAAAGTGAAAAAGGACGGTGCTGCTACAAAGAAGGACCCGAGGTGGCACAGTGGTTAGGGTGCAGTACTGCAGGCCACTTCAGCTGACTGTTATCTGCAGTTCAGCGGTTCTAATCTCACCGGCTCAAGGTTGACTCAGCCTTCCATCCTTCTGAGGTGGGTGAAATGAGGACCCAGACTATGGGGGTGATATGCTGACTCTGTAAACCGCTTAGAGAGGGCTGAAAGCCCTATGAAGCGGTATATAAGTCTAACTGCTAATAATAACTGCTAAGAAGAGGGGATGAACCTCTTCTCCAAAGCACCTGAAAACAGGACAAGAATGAATGGATGAAAACTAATCAAGGAGAGCATCAGTCTAGAACAAAGGAGACATTTCCTGACAGTGATAACAATGAACCAGTGGAATGGTTTTCCTCCAGAATTGTGGGCACCTCCATCACTGTAGCTTTTCAATAAAAGGGTAGAGAGTCATTTGTTCGGAAATGATATAGCGTCTTGGGGTTAGACTAGAAGACTTCCAAGGTGTTAGACTAGAAGACTTCCAAGGTCCCTTCCAACTCTGTTCTTCCTCTGAGTTGTTAAGGCATGAAAGGGCTTGTCTAGAGTATAAGAAAGTGGATTCTCCCTTGCTGGAGCCTTTCACATGGAACTGGGTGGCTACGTATCAGGGAAAATCCCATTTTCCACATCCCATCAAACAATTCAGGAGCTCCAGTAAAAAGGGCTCCCAATAGCAGTATGCAAACACACCACCCAGTTGGAGCCCTGGGAAAAAATCTGATGATCTTCACATGGCTTGAGAGTAATCTAATCAGAATCTGATTATCCGGATGCAGAAGACAAACCATAAATTGCCACTGATTAACAGAAGGAAAATACAAATGGTTATAACAATTTTGTTCTTTGACAAAAAAATAAAACCCATGAAAAAAGACAAAAATGGCTATGTTTATTGATAGATACCAAGCATTACCAACCAGTAACACAAGCTATTTATGTTTGATTGATCACATTATTATTTTTTCATTTATCAAATGTATATGCAATCAGAAGTGACTCTGGGTGTATACAATACTGAAAAAAAATGGTGAATCTCTGGGAATCTGTAAGTATCTGATTCCAGAGTTATAAGTGGCTGAACCGGGAGGTGGTGGGAGATTAGGGAAGTTATTAAAAGGGAAGGAGAAGCAAGCCCTGAAACGTTCCTCAGTTGGAATAATGCTTCCCCCCTTTTGTTTGGTTTAAAATAGAAAGAGTGAGCGCCTAATCTGGGTGGATCACTCTTTCATTTTCTAGAAAATCCGAATTAGTCAAGGAAAAAAAAAGGACTGGCAGAGTTTAATTCAGAAGACTTGGTCCCAGTAAAAGATGTCGCTTTGGATATATGCAATGAAGAAAATGCCTCCTGCATTCACTGGCAAGTAATAGATTTAGAAAAGCAAAAGAACAGTTCATTCTTTCCTATTAGATTTCTTTGCCATCTTTCTTCATGAGTCAAAGGGTTACTCATAGCTCTCTCACTCTCAGTTATTTTGCAGAAACTATGAGGTAGGTAGGTCTCTCTCTCTCTATCTCTCTCTATCTATCTACCTCCCTCCCTCCCTCTGTGTGTCTGTGTGTATCTGTCACACACACACACACACACACTATGAGGGGAGAGGGAGGAGGGAGAGACAATGAGAATATGCCTCTAAATCTCCTCTGGGCTTCCTTCTGTGACTGAAGGAAGCCTAGCATCTCAAGTCTCTCCAGTGCCAGCCCCACAGCTTAGCCATTGCACAGGATGAATTTTCCTTTTGCTTTTCTAAATTGTGGGAAGTTATCACCCTGCCCTCTCCCAGAAAAATGAAATATCCTAGGAAATATTGAAAAGGCAGAATATTTCTCTGGATGTGAAAAGAAAGAAACATGTTTTTAAAAGACAGAATAGTTGCCTGTAGCTTCCTGCCCATCCCCACTGTTAATGGGCCATTAAGAAGGCCAAGCTAGTCCCTTTTACATAATAAAGACTTCTCCACTGCAGCCCCGGGGGGGGGGGGATGGGAGTAAAGGCATGACAATATTGGCCCTTTACTCAACTGACCACATGGCATCTGAGAACTCAACCAAACCTGGATTCAAAACGCAGCCCAGAGAGTTGCCCCTGCATGGCCCAATGGGAGTCTGACAACCAATCAGAATACATTTCTTACACACGAACAGGAAACAGAGAGGTGGGACTGAACAGGTTATAAAAAGCCTAGCAAGCCCCTCCCTCAGCCCTTCCCTTCTTCTCCACCAACATTGAAGCATGTGATCACCTTTTCTGTTCAGGGCTCAAGCCGTGTGGTCCTGCCCACCAATAAACCATCTTTCCAAGCATCCTCCATGTCTCCAGTGTCTTTTTCCCCACTTGGAGCCGAACCCAGAAGGACATTTCTTTCATCAAAATCTTTTATTTTCCAATGACACCTTTTACTAACTAGACCCTCTCTAGAAGCTTGATTGCAGGATAAGTTTGAATACTCCCACTTTCCCCGTTACATATGTATATGTATTTCCCCATAGATGTATATTTGTGCGTGTTTAAACAATTTGGAGTGCTCTAACTTCTAACAGCTCCACAACTACAGTTAGTAAAGCAAGAACGATATCAGAATGATCCAAGGACAAATATTGTATTGTGGCCTCTGTCATTCCCTTAATCCAAGGCCTGGGAGAGTAGCCAGATCTTCAGCAACTTCCTGAACATCGTCAGAGTGAGGGTCATCTGGATCTCTGATATTTCCCTGTTAACTGTTGTAGTTCTGCTCTTCGCTGTTCTTCTAGAGAAACAAATCAAAGAGGAGCTTCACTAAAACCTGAAGCAGAATTGCTTGGGAGGGGAATGAATATCTATCCGAAAAGGACCCACCCCATTTTAAAATCTGAGCTTCCCCTAAATCCAGTTTATGGTCCACTCCCCAGTTTCAGACAGGCTCATCAGAGACCAGAAATAGCATACCTGCTTTCTATATTCTTCTAAGAGCCAAGAATGACGTGCCTTGATGAATTTCCTACATGAAGTCTTTATGCAACAAGGAACTACTACCAGCAGAAAGATCCTGCTCCATGTAGTAGGGCTTCTGACTTATTGTTCTGAAGAGAACTGAGAGCATCTCCTGATTGTATAACAGCCCTACTTAGAAATATTCCATCTAAGCCAGTGTTTCTCAACCTTGGCAACTTGAAGATGTCCAGACTTCAACTCCCAGAATTCCCCAGCCAGCATTCGCTGGCTGGGGAATTCTGGGAGTTGAAGTCCAGACATCTTCAAGTTGTCAAGGTTGAGAAACACTGATCTAAGCATTCCAAATTGGTTGTATAGGAAGAAAATTCCAAAAGGCTTCAATGTTTTATTCTGATATTGGGGAATAAGCAGAACAATCTGTATTGAGGTTAGAACAAGTCATTTTGAGCCATTTTGTATGCTTAGGACATTCAAAATTATGTTGTTTGAACTGTTGAAGATGTAGTCAGAGGTATTTTGTGCTGACTTCAAAACAGCTTTCTTGGTACACACAGCACAAAACATTCAAAAGAGCTATAAAATTAGCCGTGGGAAGATGGTAGTAAGGAGCCATATGGCTTTCGATTTGTTCTCCTATGTACACTGGAAATGCCAACCTACTTTATTGTATAATTTAAATCTAAGTGAAGAACAAAGATTATTCTTTTTTTAAAAAAAAGTTTTTTATCGTTTTTATTAAACAAAAGAAAAAAAAAGAATCATCTTTCATTACATCTTGTAGAAAGCGTATCAATTGGTTACCGGTACATTTCGTGCATTTCTTCCACAATCATTACATATATTTCACTCATGTTGAGTTGAACATTTTAGAATTTATGTATTTTACTATCACTGTACCACAATTTTCATTTGATTACAGTTACTTAAACGTGCTTTTTCTCCCCCTAAGATCATTTATATTTGAAGGCACAACCACCTACTGGCACACTTTTGCAATCTCAATGAATCAGCCATAATTTTACATCTTTACGAACAAAGACTATTCTTGAAACAGTAGGTACATACAATTATATTCATTGTGTGCTGTCTAGCAAGTGCTCTGTTAGAACACAACATGCCTTTTTTTACAGTCTAATTGTTCTTTTGGGAGTTTGGCATATGAATTTTTTGAATAGGTGAAATATTTGCTATTCACGCACAGTCCTTCCACTTAAAAATCCAATTTCAACTATAGTTCCTTTCCTTCCGTTCAGGATAAGCTAAGATACTTTGCTTACCTTAGGCAAGTGACATCTCACACAAAGAACAGTCTTTTACACCTTCTGAATATCAACTCTGTGGTTAGTTAAACAGTGCCACTGTAAGTATGTCATCCTGCTATGACTCATCATGCTATCAGATCAACATGCTGTAAAGTTAAAACTGAGAATAGAGTGTGCTGGGGTTTTTTTTTTTTTTTTAAGAAAAGACTAATTTTTAATTTTAAGCTGCCCTATTTGTAGCACAAAATCACATTTTGCAATAGTCTATTTCTTAAAGACAAGTATTCCTTGCAGACAAGCAACTCATAGGTTTTGATAGTCTCACACTTCTCATTACATTCAGCCTATCTCTTTCTTATCAGAAAATTAACATATATGTTGTTCTGTGATGCATTTTTCCAGTGAGTGTAGAAGCCCTTCAATTTTTTATAGCACTTATGTAAAGCCAGAAATATATCCGTAAAATAACAGGTATTCAATAGCAATAGCAGTTAATAGCAGTTCGACTTATATACCGCTTCATAGGGCTTTCAGCCCTCTCTAAGCGGTTTACAGAGTCAGCATATTGCCCCCAACAACAATCCGGGTCCTCATTTTACCCACCTCGGAAGGATGGAAGGCTGAGTCAACCTTGAGCCTGGTGGGATTTGAACAGCCGAACTGCAGAACTGCAGACAGATGAAGTAGCCTGCAGTGCTGCACCCTAACCACTGCGCCACCTCGGCTCTAGAACAATTTCTTACAGTTCATTTACCCTCGCTTCTTGCAGCAGTGGTCAACCTGTTTTTTTTATTCCAAAACAGTATTGTGTTTTGGCTAACAGTATTATGTATTATGGCTAATTACAAAATGTTTACTAAATAGGCCAAGGCTGGATTAGATAGCCAGTAGGATAGTCTTTGTACATTTTCGGGAATTGTGTAAGAAGAGAAAGGGAAGATGAAAAAATAACAATGATGGAAATGAACATATATTTTCTAGAGCAGGAAAAAAACAGGCTTTAAAAATATATTACTATACACCAGTGGTGGGTTTCAAAAATTGTTGGCACCTACTCTGTGGGTGTGGCCTCCTTTGTGGGAGTGGCTTGCCACCCATGTGACCGGATGGGAGTGGCTTGCCGCCCATCTGACCGGATATGAAATTATGAATTAGTACTTAGGTCGGTCCAAGTAGCTATTCAGAAGTTAGTGGTTAGAAGCAATCGTAAAGCAAGATATGGAATTAAAACCAGAAATATTTCGTTGGCTATTCGAAAGGGAGTATAATATATATTTAATTTTACACATGTTAGCAGCTGCTGGAATTGTGTTTGCACAACAGTGGAAAAACAGAGATATGTAAATGAATAAATATTACAATGTGCAGGAATAAATAAATTGACAATTAAAATCAAGAAGGCTTTGAATACTTTTTCATAACTGCGGGACATTACACACCCACCAGTGGTGGGTTTCAAAAAAGTTTGGAACCTCTTCTGTAGGTCTGGCCTGCTTTCCGGTGGAACCTCTTCTAACCGGTTCGGTAGATTTGACAAACCGGTTCTACCGAATAGGTGCGAACTGGTAGGAACCCACCTCTGCTATACACTCATGCACACATTATATGCACATCACCAAAACATGGAAGAAAATAGTTGGGTAATCCTTTTTATTAAGGGTATCACTAGGTCTTGAGGGGAAATTATGGTCTAAATGCTTCAAATTACCTTTCTCAACTTGCTCTTCAGATATTTTATGCAAATCCCATAATTTTGAACAATATAATTTGGTTGGATGTGCTTTGTATACAGTATAAAATAAAATTTAAGTAAAAAGGTGAGATGATTGTTGCCTTCAAGTATTTGAAGGGATGTCACACATAAGATGGAGCAGATGTTCTATGCTGCTCCAAGAGACAAAACTGGAATAAATAGAAATGCTAATGAAATCCATTTTGATCCAACATTTTGTAGCAATAGTAACTATTCTATAGTAGAACAGACTGCATAAGGATTTAATGCACGGGTGTCAAACTCGCTGCATCACACTGCTGTCATGTGACATGTCACACTGTTTTTCCCTTCGCAGAGCTGGGGTGGGCGTGGCCCGTGTATGACATATCCAGCCCCAGTGATGTGCAGTGAGGTTTATAGCTGGTGAGGCACTGACACAGGGGTTTCAAATCTTTTTTAGACTTGTGGACTTCAACTCCCAGAATTCCACAGCCAGGCATGCTCAGTTCCTATTTAAAGCGACAGCATTTTTCCCCCTTGCAAAATAAGTTTTCCTTCATTCTTTTTCTTCTACCTCCCCCTCCTTCCTTCCTCTCTGCCTCCTTCCCCCCTCTCTCAAAAAGACACACGCTCACAGAGAAGTTGGATCCCTCTCTCACTCACTCACTCTCAAACAAACACAAACACAGAAGTTGGATTGGATATATTTTCCAATGGCTTGAAAGCAGCTCCTCTGCCATACCCACCCCTGCTGCCTTCCGATCTGAGCCTTTGTTTGCAGGTGGAGCCACGTTGCCTTTTCAAACTTGTAATCAGTGATGCTGGGCTTATATACTTTTATTCAGTATGGTGTGTGTGTGTGGGGGGGTGTTTGAAAAGGCAACGTGGCTCTGCATGCAATCAAACTTTTTGAATTCCTTCCCCTTCCCCATACACGGACCTTTTCCAGCTGTTTCAGAGAGGATTTCAATTCTGCTCTTGCCTGCCCTCATGAAAAGAAAAAAATGTAAAAGGAGAAAGGCATGAACTCTGAGGCCAGACTGAGCTAGTTGATCCCAGAGAACTCTAAAAAGCCTCTAAAAAATGCCCTCTACAGGAGGCGAGAGAACCACGTGCCTCATCTACATAAGGAATTTTTTGGCTTTTAACCCTTGCTTAGCTCTGCTCAAGTGATCATAAAGTCAGACTAAATGAGGCACCTCGTTCTCCTGCCGCCCCCTGTAGAGGGCACTTTTTTAGAGGCTTTTTTACACACTTAAGCACTAAGCAGAGTCATCCACTGTGACTCTGGCAGCAACTAGCTCAGCCTTTTTCCTTTTACATTTTTTTTTCTTTTCATGATGACAGTGGTGAGTCTCTGCCTCCCCTGCCTCCCCTGACTGCACGTCCCTGTCCAGCCCGTGGGCTGCCAATTTGACACCCCTGTTTTAGAGAGTTTCCAGTGCTAGGTTATTTAACTAGGAATGTATGTAATTCTTTTTTTGTGTGTGTGTGTATTTTTAAGGGTAGGACAGTAAGCAGGAAGCTTTTGCAAAACGAATTGCTTCCAATTCCATTCTTAATCCAGCCCCGAACCCAGAAAATATTCTAAAATTATTGTGCTGAAATTTGGGAATAAAATGGCTGAATTATGGAAGCAAAGATTCTAGGCATTTTTCTGGAAATGGAAGGTGGACATGGAAGCAGTTTCCTTCTCAGTGGTCTTCTGCTCTCCTTCGCACAATTAGGAGGACAAAAGAAAATTCAAGATTGCTGAAAATTGGTACAGGACTCATTTTTGGGGGGGGATGCTGCAAGGCTAAATGTGACCTGCGGATCATCCAGGGCAGAGGTGGGTTCCTACCAGTTCGCACCTATTCGGTAGAACCGGTTCGTCAAATCTACCGAACCGGTTAGAAGAGGTTCCACCAGTGGACCCGGAAAGCAGGCCACACCTACAGAAGAGGCTCCAAGATTTTTTGAAACCCACCACTGATCCTTGGATGTGATTATTCTACACTATCATGCCCATATTTATAAAACTCAGTGCCTCTGTGAAAGGTAAGGATGACTACTGCGTTTGTGGTGCAATCAGAACATCGCGTGTGTTGAAGCTGTTTTAACGCAAACCAAAGATGCCTTTTAAAAAACAAGTTTACATCATATTCTTATGCATGCCAGTGCTGTGTGTGAGGTCATTTAAGGTGGTTCTGACAAGCGTCGTCAGCATCTTCATATCCGGTCACATGGGCGGCAAGCCACTCCCATCCGGTCACATGGGTGGCAAGCCACTCCCACAAAGGAAGCCACACCCACAGAGTAGGTTCGAACAATTTTTGAAACCCACCACTGATCCTGGGCTAAAGTAATGGCTACAAAGCCCTCTGTTGTCCTCCAAGAGCCCTTCCCACTGAAAAGTGAAATGATTCTCTTGCTGGAAAAGAAGGAAAAGAACAATCTAGAAAATGCCTGGCAAATGCTTAGCAGCCAGAAAGGCTGAAGACCAGACCTTCCACAGCTTCTAGGAATATGGTGTTATGTCTTGCACGGTGTAATTATCTACCTTCATAGATCATGCTAATTTAATCAGACAGTACAGATTTATTTGGCTTAATTATCTGAGACTAAAACATGGCCAGTTAAAAAGGCAGAAGAGTTCTTAAAATGCCATTTTTTACACATACTTATGCAAACTGCAGGTACTGTAATACACAACTATAATTTCAGACAGCAAGTTTGCACGATACATTTATGAACGTTCAAAAGTAAGTCAAGGCATCACACTTCCTGCTTCAGAAACTGCCAATTTGGCAGTTTAATTGTTTCTTCAATATTTAAATATTAAATATTATTAAATGGTTCACTGAAAATTAATTTGATTTCAGCTTTATTGTGCATATTTGCTTAGCAGTATATCTCACTACATTCTTATCATTTTCGGTCCAGAAAATGTATGTATTTTGTTGCCTTTTACAAGAGGTAAAATGCCAGTTTATAAAATACGTAATTTATAACTGTTGGTTTGATTTAGAGCAAAGATTCAACATTCTGCCACTTCTTACTGAAATGGTAAACCTGTTTCTGGAAGAATGAGATTTATCCCTTGGTTGAAACTTATCTTTGTTCCAGTCGACGCTATGAATTCTGGATGGAAAAAAAACATGTCCAGACCCAGAAGATTTCTGTGTGTGAATGTGTCTTTGTGCCACACCACTTCCTTTTTTAGCACCTAATCCATTCTTTTTACATTGATCTATACCAGGGGTGTCCAACTGGCAGCCCATGGGCCAGATGTGTCATGCGCAGGCCATGCTCACCCCAGCTCCATGAAGAGGAAAAAACAGCACGAAATGTCATATGACAGCAACGTGACACTGCAGATTTGACACTCGTGATCTATATTAATATTTTCCTTTTGTTTTCAAATCAATCCATCTAGTGATTCCAGAAAAAGAGTAATTTCAAACTAACAGTTTTTCATCTGAATTCCTTGTTTCGTTTGGTCCTGAAAATGCTACATGAGTTATTAAGCAAGAAATCTGGGAAATGGAATTTCAAAATATTCATGACCGATTTTCGGTTATCCCTATGTTGGGGGCTCTCAAAAAATAGATTTACGGCTGCCTCTAACTTTTCAATTTATTATAACACTGAAATACCATTGGGCCTCCATATATGAATATGGATTTGCAGACCAGTTTCCCAAAAACATTTCAGTTCATCTAATGAATAAAAATCTTATCTTCCAGGAAAATAATTTAGAAGTTAACTATACTGTAATTGATATAGTTATATATATAATATTATTTTCCCCTATTTAATAAGTTTACTCTGGGCCGCTTATTTTGTTGGGAAGAAAAATATATTTGCAATAAATAAATCTAGATAAACTAAGAGTGAGACATTTTTGTTGTATCTGATGTAATGAGACTTAAATATCCCTCATTCTAATTTGCTAATTACTGTTTGTCCTATCTTGCCCTTCAAGGAAGTCCACAGAAAAGGGATGAACCAGCTCTTTCCTGTGCTAATATGTCCTCTATTTTGTTTTTACTTCAAACAGCTGCCTCCCAGTTTCTATAATGGAAAACAATTATGTCACGAGAGTCAGAGGACTAGAAACAGACAATCTCTCTTTGTCAAGGATCCCATAAGCAGCAGCTGGCCATTTCCCTTGAAGAGCACTTCCTCTGGGCCAGTCTTTCCAAACATATGTGCTCAGATGTGGTAGTGTGCAAGCTTCCATAATTTCCAGCAAGTTAGCTGTGGGAGAGGAGATCGGCTGTGGGAAAATTGCCCCAAGAAGGACTTCCAGAGGCTGTAGCTCTTGTCACCTTCTCAATGGACTCTATATCCATTGTAATGTCTAAAGATCAAGCAAAAAGAAAAGGGAAGGAACTATCTAGACCAGGGGTATCACACTTGCAATGACACGTTGTCATCATGTGATAATACAATAGAATAGCAGAGTTGGACGGGACCTTGGAGGTCTTCTAGTCCAACCCCTTGCCTAGGCAGGAAACCCTACACCATTTCAGACAAATGGCTATCCAACATCTTCTTAAAGACTTCCAGGGTTGGAGCAGTCACAACTTCTGGAGGCAAATTCTATCCCACTGATTAATTGTTCTAACTGTCAGGAAATTTCTCCTAAGTTGCTTCTCTCCTTGATAACTTTCCACCCATTGCTTCTTGTTCTGCCCTCAGGTGCCTTGGAGAATAGTTTGACTCCCTCTTCTTTGTGGCAGCCCCTGAGATATTGGAACACTGCTATCATGTCTCCCCTAGTCCTTCTTTTCATTAAACTAGACATACCCAGTTCCTGCAACCGTTCTTCATGTGTTTTAGTCTCCAGTCCCCTAATCATCTTTGTTGCTCTTCTCTGCACTCTTTCTAGAGTCTCCACATCTTTTTTACATTGTGGCAACCAAAACTGAATGCAGTATTCCAAGTGTGGCCTTACCAAAGCATTATAAACTGGTATTAACACTTCACTTGATCTTGATTCTATCCCTCTGTTTATGCAACCTAGAACTGTGTTGGCTTTTTTGGCAGCTGCTGCACACTGCAGGCTCATATTTAAATAGTTGTCCACTAGGACTCCAAGATCCATCTCACAGTTACTACTATTGAGGAAGGTACCACCTATACTGTACCTGTGCATTTCGTTTTTCTTGCCTAAATGTAGAACCTTACTTTTTTCACCATTGAATTTCATTTTGTTCAAGTTTGTCAAGATCCTTCTGTATCTTAAGCCTGTCTTCTGGAGTGTTGGCTATTCCTACCAGCTTGATGTCATCTGCAAATTTGATGAGTTCCCCATTTATTCCCTCATCCAAATCATTGATGAAGATGTTGAAGAGTAGTGGGCCTAAAACAGAGCCTTGGGGTATTCCACTGCATACTTCCCTCCATGAAGATGCAGTTCCATTGAGGACTACACATTCAGTGCGGTTGATCAGCCAGTTACGAATCCATCTGGTGGTGATGCTGCCCAACCCACATTCTTCTATTTTATCTAGTAGTAGGTTATGGTCTACCTTATCAAATGCCTTACTGAAGTCCAAGTAAAGTATATTGACAGCATTCCTCTGGTCCACTAATTTTGTCACTTTGTCAAAGAATGCAATAAGATTCGTCTGGCATGATCTGTTTTTGACAAACCCGTGTTGGCTTTTGGCTATTACTTTGTTTACTTCTAGGTGTTCGCTAATTTGTTGCTTGATTATCTTTTCCAGAATCTTTCCTGGTATTGAGGTCAGGCTGATAGGTCTATAGTTTCCTGGATCTATTTTTTTTCCTTTTTTTGAAGATGGGAACCACATCAGCTCTTTTCCAGTCCTCTGGCACTTCCCCGAATGTATGTATCATAACGTTTTTCCCCTTCGCTAAACTGTGGGCGGCGTGACCAGTGTGTCATAGATCCAGGTCATGAGTTTGGCACCCCTGATCTTAATGACCAAGTATTTCTGCAAAGATTCCTAGATTTCTTATTTGAATTTATTCAGAGAACATGCTTGTTAGTTCCTCTCTTTCTCCAAACAACTCAGCTCCTGATTAAGTACTCCTTTTCTTCTTTACAGTAATCATTCAGCTCACAGATCCAACAGTGAACTCCAGAGGGAGAGAATGGGATGGAGTAGAATATTTTGGATGTGATTTTATGAAGTGATGGCATTTTACGGATTTCCTCAGCTCTGACCATCGGAGCAAAGTGTTCTGAGAAAGTGCCTGACTCCCCAAGCAGGAAGTACTGATCCGCAGGCTCTCCAATGAGTGGACGGGCTGTGAAGTAACTGCCCCATTGTTTTGCAAAGCAATCTGAAAGATATATTTTGGTTAAAGCTGTTATCAAAGCCGAGTGTCTGTTTGTGTCTTTGCACAACCACAAGTGGTTTGTTATAATCCTGAACAAGAGATGAAAATATTCTGCAACATTGTGTTACGTGCTGACATTTTGCATTATCAGTAGATTGGAAGACTCTGTAGAGGCAAAACTTACTGGTGTTGGCCTTGAAGTTAAGCCAAACAGAAATTGCCGTCATTTATTTTGGCTTCTGCATGAAATAACCCCACATAACACCAAAAACCAAGAAGTAAGCAGAAGTTCAGCCTATAGCACTGAGATAAAATTGTAATAATTGCCCAAACCAAGAGTTAAACCAACAGTCACTTTGACAATTATGATTATAGGTTGGGTTATGGAAACAGTGGTTCTGCAAATATTGTTAAATCACAACTCCTGGCATGTCTTAACACTGACTACGTTGTCTTTTTCTGTTTAGTGTATAGTTTTGTACTTTTAGGATAGTTTTGACTCTCGTATTATTTTTAATGTGTCGGTGGGGTAAAAATCCGTTTTGGTCCAGATGTATTCGTTCATTTAAAACCTGTTTAATTCTTCCTGCCATAATTGCGGCAAATATTTTATAATCGGAGTTTAATAATGAAATTGGCCTGTAATTTTGAATTTCCTTGTAGATTGGTTTCTTCTTTTGGGATTAGCAATATTATTGCTTCTGTCCATGATTCAGGTATCTTGGCTTTTCCTAAAACTTCATTGAACATTTCCACTCCTAGCTCTTCCAATATTATTTCGTTATATTTGTATAGCTCCACCGGTATTCCATCTGGTCCTGGGGTTTTATTATTTTTCTGATTTTTCAGGACTAATTTATTTATTTATTTATTTATTAGACTTATATACCGCTTCATAGGGCTTTCAGCCCTCTCTAAGCGGTTTACAGATTTTTTTAGCAAATTGAGTCAGCAACTTGCCCCCACAGTCCAGGTCCTCATTTCACCCACCTCGGAAGGATGGAAGGCTTAGTCGACCTTGAGCCGGTGAGATTTGAACCGCTGAACTGCAGATCACAGTCAGCTGAAGTGGCCTGCAGTACTGCACCCTAACCGCTGCGCCACCTCGGCTGTTTGTTTTTTTTTAATTCCACTTCGGCTAATATTGTTGACCTGTTTATCGCCTCCCTTTGTTCTTTTGAAATTGGTGTTATCTTTTCTGTGTTTAAATATTGTTTTATTTTGATTTCCTCCATACTATCTTGTGCATATAGTTTTGTGAAGTATTTATGAATGATATGCTTCTTTTCTTCCGCTTTGTAGTGAATAGTTTTAACAAATAACATCTTGCTCATCATGGAATCTTCATGACGCTCATATTAACACACTGAGGGAAGCACAAGTTTCCAGAGTTCTACAGCATCCCTGGCTCCAGCCATTTAGTAGACATTTGACTGGTGACTTCTGCCTCAATCTCAGAAGTCCAGACTCTCCCTGGGTTGTGCTTAATCTTGAGCTATGCTGCAATATAGAGACTGACTTTGTCTCTCCCCTGCTTTAATTCTATGGTTTATAAGACTTATCTCTCCTGAGGATGAGACATGTACAAATGATCATAGAAAACAACGCATACTTTAAAACCTATGATCACCTGTGCAGTACAGAGAAAAATAACATGCAGAGGAATTCTCATGGGCAAACAATGCACGGGCAAAAAAATAAAAATAAATCCATTCTCAGCATCTTCTGTTTTCTAACTTCAAAGAGCCAATGAGGGAAACAGGATGCTCATTTGATTAATGAAGCATTGCTTTGGATAAGGCTGTTCAATTTTGTACCCCCCCCCCTTTGCTCCAAAGCCAATAGCATCTGGGGAGCAGTTGAGATTGCGAACAGGACTTCTACAAATCAAATAAGTAGCCCTTTGAAGAAATGGCATTGGGAGGGAGTGTAGCCAGATTTAATTAGAGATCCCATCACGGTTTCCTTGTCTCAAAGAGAGCAGTAGTGAAAAGGTTAATAGCCACTCCAGCTGAAAATAACTTTTTCAGAATGCAGGACTGTAAATAATTATTTGGTAACCAATCTCTGAGAAAAAGGAAATGGGAACATGGCAAAGGAAAAGAGAAAAAAGAGGCACTGAAGCTGAGGGAGGTCACTGAAGCACATGAGAGAGGGAATCACCTCATTTTCATAGGCTGTGAAAGGGCTGACCTGACACATGGAGTAAATTTCCGCTAGAGTATCACTTCGGCTGCTAAAGCTCACTTGATCCCTCCAGGGATTGCTTGCTGCTTAAAGAAACTGTCCAAAAAGCTACCCTCCCAGCTTGATTGTAAATGAAAAACAACTAACACAAGGAAGTCAATGCTGGGTAATTCTGGTGCGGGTGTGTGTGTGTGTGTGTGCAAAATAAAGTTATGGGCCCTAGCTGCTACTGTCTCCTAAGAAATATGCTTTGGAAAAAGAAGGGCACTTTGTGTTCTGGGAATGAAGTTGGGAAAAGCTTCTTTCAAAAAGGGCCACTTTGTAAGTGGGAGAAAGTGACTGCCACCACAGTGTTTTAGAAAAAGACAAATGGCATTAAGGGGGTTCCACCACAAAACCGCGTTCGACTAAACCGCGCTCGATGAAACCGCGTAGCTGACGTCATCACAGGGCGACAACAGCGCGGAGACAGAAGCACGCTGTAAACGCTAAACCTAAAATTAACCCCTAAACCTAAACCTAACCCCCCTAAACCTAATCCTAAACCTAACCCTAAACCTAACCCTTAACCTAACCCTAAACCTAACCCTTAACCTAACCCTAAACCTAATCCTAACCCTTAACCTAACCCTAAACCTAACTCTAACTCTAACCCTAACCCTAACCCTTAACCTAACCCTAACCCTAACCCTAACCCTAACCCTAACCCTAACCCTTAACCCTAAAGCTAACCCTAAAGCTAACCCTTACCTTAAGTTGAATCGGCTTCCTTTCAAAGCGCTATTTAAAGCGCCCTTCTTTTTCCGCGCTCGCTGTTGTCGCCCTGTTGATGACGTCAGCAACGCGGTTTAATCGGGCGCGGCTTAGTCGAGCGCGGTTTTGTTGTGCCACGCATTAAGGGACCTTCTGTAGACCAACATAAATTTCATAATTAGATTATAGACTTGCCTCCCTCATGAAGCGCCTGAAAGAGATCCTCTAAGCTAAAGCTAGCTCCCATCTGCAAACACAAAGCAAAACAGAGTAAAACTGGGCTTTTGATTTTGGAAAAAAAACATCATTAATTGTGTGGTATGTGAGGGGGAGCTGTTTAGGAATTCCAAACCTGAGAACATAACAATCTTTCCAATGGTACTGGATGGAAAGGAAGGAAATAAGTGTACTTTTAATCACTGCCTGAGTCGGTAGTGAGCTTCCTGACCTCTCTTCCTGCTGGTGCTCTCCAAGAATTGCAGGAAATTAAGCATCTACTGTGGAAAGAAGAAGAAACCCCACTACAGTTAGTGAATAAGTTGTAAACATCTCCACCCTGGAGAGGGAACACTTAGTGTTGCTGAGAAAATTGCAAATGAGGTTATTTTAGTAACGGTTCTCATAGCAGAAACATCTGATTCCCACACTGAAAATTCCAGTTGCTTTAGTCAAGAGAAATAAAGTAAAATAGATCTTTCAAGATGAGACAAGATGAACATCATCGTGACAATGTATAGTAAGGGAGTAGGAACACAAGGTTCTCTTTTTTAAAATCCTGTGTGAGGGATTTTGCACTAAATTACTTTTTTTTTATAGCTCAGTCATTCACTTCAACCATCTACTACATGAGACATGAGCCTTACTCCAAGCCCATGCTCAACCACTTGTAAGTTCTTTCTAGTTCAGCCTATCCCAATCACTTTTCACAATTGAGTATTTATGGAAATTGTCTAAACATCTAAAGGTGTAGAGGTATGGAGAAATCATCAAGGAAGGCATGTGATAGCCATTAGCAGTTAGCAGTTAGACTTATATACCGCTTCATAGGGCTTCCAGCCCTCTCTAAGCGGTTTACAGATTTTTTGCAAATTGAGTCAGCATATTGCCCCCAACAACAATCTGGGTCCTCATTTCACCCACCTCGGAAGGATGGAAGGCTGAGTCAACCTTGAGCCGGTGAGATTTGAACCGCCGAACTGCAGCTAACAGTCAGCTGAAGTGGCTGCAGTACTGCACTCTAACTACTGCGCCACCTCGGCTCTTCTTATGTTAGGAAAATATAAACTTAGTTCAGGACACAGGAAGGAGTGAGGAAGTAACCAAAGACATGTGAGCTTACACCTTTTCAGTATAAGAAAAGGGGAAAGAGGAACACCGCCAGACCATCAAGATTCTCTTTATCGCCTCATATCAACAAAATGGAGCTATTGCTTCTGGTGGTAGCGGTTTCTTAACCTGGTCTGTGTTGAAAGATTGCCCAAGGTTTGTGGTTCTGTAGCCCTTCAGCCACTATCTGTTTGCTTTGACATCTGTGAGGAGCAGGGGATCAAACAAGGTCAAGATGGCAGCTGCCATTAGGCAAATCACAAGTTTAAAAAAAAGGATGGAGTTAGGACATTGATTGCAAAGTTGTGGCTGCCATTTTGACCTCCATTCCAGGTTTCTCTTCAGTTTTCCTACTCTGTCCACTGTTTCCTGAAAATATTCTGCACACAAAGTTGGCACGTGTCTTTATGATTTGAAAACTACCAAGGACCACAGAAGAAGAGGCAAGAATAATGTAAATGCCAAAATCTAAATTATACAAAGTGAATATTCTAGCCAAAGAAGAGGCTTAATTTAACATGGCAAACAAAAAAAGCTTCTCAAGCAACAATGACATGGAATAAAGCAAGTATTGCTGTTAAGCTACGCTATAGGATGAAGTGTCAGACATGTTTTCTCTGCATTAACTTCTATTCTTTCACCAGAGTAAGTTATTTCTTTCTATGCACAGCAGGGGTGGGTTTCAAACATTGTTCGAACCTACTCTGTGGGTGTGGCCTCCTTTGTGGGAGTGGCTTGCTGCCCATGTGACCGGATGGGAGTGGCTTGCCGCCCATGTGACCGGATATGAAGATGCCGACGACACTTGTCAGAACCACCTTAAATTAACTCCCACACAGCACTGGCATGCATAAGAATAGGATGTCAACTTCTTTTTTCAAAGGCATCTTTGGTTTGCGTTAAAACAACTTCAACACACGCAATGTTCTGATTGCACCACAAACGCAGTAGTCATCCTTACCTTTCACAGAGGCACCGAGTTTTATAAATAGGAGCATGATAGTGTAGAATAATCATCTCCAAGGACCAGTGGTGGGTTTCAAAAAAGTTTGGAAGCTCTTCTGTAGGTGTGGCCTGCTTTCCGGGTCCACTGGTGGAACCTCTTCTAACCGGTTCGGTAGATTTGACGAACCGGTTCTACCGAATAGGTGCGAACTGGTAGGAACCCACCTCCGCATGGCAAGCAAAAAAAACTTCTCAAGCAACAATAACGGGGAATAAAGCAAGTATTGCTGTTAAGCTACACTACAGGATGAAGTGTGAGTCTTGTTTTCAAAGCATTAACTTCTATTCTTTCACCAGAGTAAGCTATTTCTTTCTATGCACAGCTACATTGCTCCCTGAATTATTGCCTCCTCCTCTCCTCCAACATAGTTAGAATAAGATTCCATTAAGAGAAGCAGTCTTAGCAGCTACAGGAGGATGTATAGTGGATTTAATAAAGATCTACAGCTCTATCATACGTGTAACTTTTCAACGATCAATGAGCCTAGAGCTTCTCCTACAAACTGTAACTCAAATTAGATGCCTTAAGATTCATTTAGTTGCTAAGTTGTGCTTGGTTCTTTGCAACCCCATGGAGGACAACACACCAAGCGTCCCTGTCCTCTACTTCCTCCCAGAGCTTGCTCAAACTCATATCCACTGTATCAATGACACTACCCAACCATCTCATCCCTGCCACCCCCTTCTCCTTTTGCCTTCAATCTTTCCCAACATCAGAGTCTTTTCCAACTAGTCCTCATTTGGTGTCCAAACTATTTGAGCTTCAGCTTCAGTACCTGCCCTTCCAAAGAACTGTCAGGGTGGATTCCCTTTAGGATTGATCGACTGACTTGATCTCCTTGCAGTCCAAGGGACTCTCAAGTGTCTTCTCCAACACCACAATTTGAAAGCAAGATGCATTAAGTACATTTCTGGAAAAACTCTTTCCTAAAACTGGCTCTAAAAACAGTAAGTGGCCTTGTAAAGCACACAGTGTGGTGGATTTTCAGGGAGTAAGTGAGTGGTGCAATTCATCTCTCCCACGGATAGAGTCGAGGTGGCGCAGTGGCTAGAGTGCAGTACTGCAGACCACTTCAGCTGACTGCTATCTGCAGTTCAGCGGTTCTAATCTCACCGGCTCAAGGTTGACTCAGCCTTCCATCCTTCCGAGGTGGGTGAATGAGGACCCAGACTGTGGGGGCGATATGCTGACTCTGTAAACCGCTTAGAGAGGGCTGAAAGCCCTATGAAGCGGTATATAAGTCTAACTGCTATATAGGAACCCACTCCCCAGAACAGGCCTATTAATGAAATCCAGAGTGGGATGAAACCTTGAAAACAGCAGATATCTATGTCACTGAATACATGCCACAGAAACTTTTCCCTTAAAACTGAACAGAAGAAACCACGAAGAGCAGAGGACAGTTCTGTCAGAAGGGAAGGGCTGGTTAGATAGTAAAAGCAGATCAGACACGTTGATCAACTATTTCACTTCACCTTGCAGAGGACACGGTGTTGCCCATGTTTCTTGCTTTGGGGAAACTCTTTTTGCAAAAGCTTTGTCAAGCTGTCTTGGTCTGCCAAGAAACATGCCCGATTTCAGAAAGGGCTAAGCAAAACCCTGAAACAATTCCTTTCATATACTGTATGTGTACAATATGTGTCTTTGTACAACCATAAGTGCTGTCCAAATTAAACTCTTCTATTCAAGAATGACGGTTTTTTTATCAATAAAATTCCAAAGAAGTGTGAGAAAAGGTGTCGTACATTCATGGATGCTTTCAACTAAATCAGTATCTGAAGTAAATCTGTTACGTTCCTCAAAGTCCTTGAGAGAAGGGTGGCATATAAATCTAATAAACCTAAACCTAAACCGAGGTGGCGCAGTGGTTAAATGCAGCACTGCAGGCTACTTCAGCTGACTGCAGTTCTGCGGTTCAAATCTCACCGGCTCAGGGTTGACTCAGCCTTCCATCCTTCCGAGGTGGGTGAAATGAGGACCCGGATTGTTGTTGGGGGCAATATGCTGACTCTGTAAACCGCTGAGAGAGGGCTGAAAGCCCCATGAAGCGGTATATGTCTAACTGCTATTGCTAACTGCTATTGCTATTGCTATTGTTATCTGCAGTTCAGCGGTTCTAATCTCACCGGCTCAAGGTTGACTCAGCCTTCCATCCTTCTGAGGTGGGTAAAATGAGGAGCCGGATTGTTGTTGGGGGCAATATGCTGACTCTGTAAACCGCTTAGAGAGGGCTGAAAGCCCTATGAAGCGGTATATAAGTCTAACTGCTATTGCTATTGCTACCTAAAGAAGGAATCCAAGAATTCTGAGAGAAGCTAAACATGGTTTACTGTAAACCATTAAAACTTTTCAGAAGGCCAATCTATTTTGTGCTTGGAACTTTATTTATTTATAAGGTCTTTTCCCTTTCCTTCTATATTATAAGTCCATCAGTATAAAGAAGAACAGGAGCTTTGCTGTAGCAGAAAACCAAATGCTACAGCATTCTATATTCTCCAGTGCAGATTATGGAAACTGAGGGTCCTCCTGTAATAGTGGGAGTGCCTGAGCTGAAGGGGATTTCACCACAGTATGTGCTTAAATGGAGGAGCATGCATTACTCTTAGATTCCTCTGGTGTAAACAGAGGGACTTTTTACTTGTGGGGGTAACTATTGGATGCAACTCAGAAAATTTTCCTTCCCCTTTGTTATGAGTTGGCACAGACCCGTGGTGCGTTCTGGATCCCGGGGCAACCGATACAGCGTCCACCACATGAATGTGCACAGTGCACACGCACATGCGTGCAGCACACTTACCATCTGCGATGCTCCGCGATGCCTCCGCGGCTCTCCAGCTGCTCGGCGGAGCATCGCGCAGGCACCGTACACTCCGTGCTCATGCGCGGAAGCACCAAAGAGCTCAAATTCAGGTAAGGATGGCGGGCAGGCCCTCCGGAGCACTGTACCAGAACGGTACGCAGTGCTCCTGGGAGGCACCGCTATGCCCGTACTGGGGCCTACCAGTCGTAACCAACCACTGGCACAGACATACAAACTTGTTTTTGTCTTTATATTAGACAGTTTCATCTATGCCTCAACAAAAATAGCCAGGATGCTTTGAACCATTTTCAGGCCAAACCACATTCTACTTTTTTATTACACATATTACATTCTTAAATAAAAATGCGTCACATAACTTTTTTTTTTTTTGCATAGATATCTTACAATATACCAATTTAAAAAAGAATTATGAAACAGACCAGTAACAAAAATAAATCTTCTTTTTTCATTAATAATCTTGTAACATTAACATACCACCATCATATAATACAAATAATATTTTTAAATCTTAAGACTTTTGTACAGCCAAAAAAATGGACAAAGTAATATATTCATATATTTATATTTATATTTATATATATATATTTATATATATATAAAAAAAGCTTAAAAAAAATAAAATGCCAACCAAAAAAAGGGAGAATGGAGGGCTACCGTTTTGGGAACTTCTGCGATATACTAGAGCCGTGTTTTTCAACTTTGGCGACTTTTAAGATGTGTGGACTTTAACTCCCAGAATTCCCCAAAACAGCAAGGGGGAATTCTGGGAGTTGAAGTCCACCCATCTTAAAGTTAGCAAGGTTGAGAAACACCGTACTAGAAATACCTGAGAGAACGAGGCTGAAGGTTCCTCCAAATGCACTTGGCAGAAACATCTGGTGAAAAGAAAAGCTGTAGTGCAAAACGAAAGTCCTTCAAGAGTTGTTGGTGGTGGTTACACAGGTATTGTTTTAAAAGAACGACTTGATTTTATATATATAGATATATAATTAGAATGAAAAAAAAAAAAGGATCCGGTGAATCTGTTACAAACACACCGACCCTTTACTTTCCCTAAGCGATATTCATTGTACCCATTGTTATAAATTCCGACATGCTTTTCCCTTGATATAATTTTAGAAAGATTAAAAGGGGGTTATTTCAAGGGAGTAATTTCTCCCATCGTGCTCTCCTGGAACCTCATGGCAAGGATTCCAGTTCTGGAGCTAATTAATGCTGCTCATTTATATAATCAGCCTTGAAGTCAAGAGCAGAATCACTGTAGAATCAGCTGCTTGGGGGATCGAACTGTACGATGGAACGTGCGCCCCAGCAGACTGAGCACATTACATGTGAAGGAAGAAACACTAATCCATGAAAATCAGTAGCTCCTTAATAGTATAAACTACAGCAGGAAAACTGACTCGAAATGGGGGCTCTGGATCTTTGGACTGATGCAACAGAGGCTAATCTTGATCACGAGGGAATCTTATCAGCATTGTAGCTAATAAGAGGCAAAGGCAAGCTTATCTGCTTTGTTATTCCTTTGGATTTTTTCCTGAACTTTCTTAGAATCCAAATTTATTTTGTTTGTTTGGCAGAACTGTGGGATGGGAGGGACACGGGCTTAATGCAATGCTGCTTGCTAATCCCATCCCTTCCCCAATAAAATTTAGGAAGGAGTTGGGCCTGAGAATTACTTCTGGAAAGGATGCACACGAGAGACATCTAACCTCTTTGTTTATTTGACATGTGTGCAGCCCATCTCGCCTAGAAGGCAAGACCTCTTAAAAACGTTCTCAAATCTTATATTTTGCTGGGATCCCAGATTCAGTGCCTCCTAGTTCAATGCATCAAGCCTGCATGTTTCTTCCCTGTCAAAAGTATATACTTCACAAGGATAATCTTGCTTTGGAAGCAGCAAATGACTTGTGAAGACTGGCAACAAAGCTCAGCTTTGGCTAACCTTGAATTGAGGTGAGATTCCAATTTTTCCTCCCCAATTCAAATCCTGATTTGAGTTCCGATTGTTGATCTGCAATTTTTCTCACATACCCCATGGCAGGTTGGAAAAAAAAAGGGCATCTGCTCAAGACCCCTAAATATGCATTGTTCACTTTATCAAGTTTGTGCACAATAATCAGCAGAAGAGCTTATGCATCTGATAAGGGTCATGTGAGGAAGAAACAGACCCGGGCATGTCCATGATTCTGGATTTGGGGCAGTATTTCTCCTCACCAGGAATGAAATACTGTCTATTCTATCCCCAGAAAAGTTATTTACTTGTTATAACCATTTCTTACAAGCATTTGTGCATTCAGGCTTCTAGCTTTGTCCTATTACCCTCCAAGTGTCTTGCATCCATGGAATTGATAGCCATGCAAAAGGCATAATCCCAGCTCCGATGCAGAATTCCTCCAAGTGCAGATGACTCCTGAAGGAACCAGACATGAGCAGAGAGAAAGTATATCCCCATTGGAAGCACTACTTTTAGAGAGAAGGTGCGGAGAAAGCAACAGAAGGCAAGGAAGAGGGGGGGGGGGGCTGAAAACAATTACTGTTACCTTGTGTGACCCCCCCCCCCCCCAAGTCTCTCTCCTCAGCCAGTATTTGTGATATTCTATTGTGTTTTTTAAAAAAATCCCTCAAATATTCTCTTTATACAGTGTTAATCTTGGGACAAAATACTGTTCTCAATACGGATACCATTATAGTACTCTCAATTTGTTGAAGACATCTTTACCATGTATTTACTTACAGTGTTCGTTTGCTGATGATACATGCTAGCATAACTGAAGTGCCGTTTAGTTTTTTTCTTAGAACAGAGCAACTTCACGCAAATTTCACTATATCTGTGAAACTAAAAAAAATAATAAATAAATAATACAATGTCTATCGGGTAATGAAGGGCCAATAGGAAATGAAGTGCTTAACAGCAGTGCTACAATTTTGGTGATCAGGGATTAGCAGATACAATGTTCAAAAATGCATAAAATACAAATAACAACGAATAACAATATGCTGGATATACTGGGGCCAGATATATATTCTGGCCTGACCATATGGCCTTCCAGGGAACCATTTATTAGCCACAGGAATAGTAATAAAATAAATGGAAAATATTAAGTGACAGGCGTGTAAAAATATTACTTTCAGGAATGGCTTCCCAAATGGACCTGTCAGCCATGCTGATTTATTTATCCAAGTAACAATCTGTCACACAGGAATTTTTTAAAAAAGATGTCCATGTATGTTAGAAATTGTATGTTATATTGATAGGTGATTTTTGCACACTGCAGCATAGATAGATAGATAGATAGATGATAGATAGATAGATAGATAGATAGATAGATAGATAGATGATAGAGATGCAGATAGATTAGATTAGATGATAGATAGATAGATAGATAGATAGATAGATGATAGAGATGCAGATAGATTAGATGATAGATAGATAGATAGATAGATAGATAGATAGATAGATGATAGAGATGCAGATAGATTAGATTAGATGATAGATAGATAGATAAATAGATAGATAGATGATAGAGATGCAGATAGATTAGATTAGATGATAGATAGATAGATAGATAGATAGATAGATAGATAGATAGATAGATAATAGACAGACAGACAAACAGACAGACTTAATGTCACTTCCTTCCATGTGGCTTAAAACTCAGAGTACTTTTGTAAACACTTTTCTTCCCCAGTTTTCATTCTGTTTTCTCATGGTATACAACAAAGATATACACAAGCAAAATTGTTCCAAATAAGCCAACATTCTTTTAAAATTCACTGTCAGTAGTAAGGTCCCTCACCAAATGAGACAGAAGTAGAAATTGTTGATTACTACATTAGGCAGAGATGGATTTCACTTCCTCTACATGGGATTACATTTTAGATATATTCAGATATTTTAGCACACAGAACCCGGGAGTTGTACGCCTGCAATTCGGCCTTATGCCCGATCAACAAAATAATAATAATATATTTATATATATATATAAACATAGTTCAATTTAAAAATATGAGTACACCAACTTTAACTTTCAAATCCAAGAATATTTTAGTGTGCTTTTGAAATTACAGCAAGTTAATACATTCTTGATACTTTTCCTCCTATTGTTCAAGGGCTTTAAAGAAAAACGAAGCATTTGCTGTATCCCCACTGAGAAAGAGAGATTCTTGTTGCTGAAAGGGGTTTGGGGGGAGGGGTCAACTCTTGCTATTTATCTGAAGATAGCCCCTATCTTATTTTAGCAAGGAAAGGCAAAATCCTTAATACATAATACACATACACTCACACACACACCACACACACACACACAGACACACACAGACGGGCCCTCTGTTAAATGTTTAAAAGAAAACAAGAGTTCTCTTTTGAACCAAATTATCATGGGGTCTACCAGAAATGTGTAGTACAAATTAGCACATAGAGTATGCCACGCAATTAACCGATTCCAAATTTTCCAGAGCATATTGTAAACTGGCCTACTGAAAACAGGATGCAGCTCACTGCTGTTGCTGAAGCAATAAGACTGCTCAAAGGCAAGGCTGCCTGAATGAAATGCCTCGTGTTGCATGCTGCTTTCGCCTGTATTTCCTATCCAAACTTCCTTACGTTAAACTAGGAAATTAAGTTACTCTCTCTTGCCTTGACATTTCCTATCCTTGAGATCATTAGCATCAGCAATAGCAGTTAGACTTATATACTGCTTCATAGGGCTTTCAGCCCTCTCTAAGCGGTTTACAGAGTCAGCATATTGCCCCCAACAACAATCCGGGTCCTCATTTTACCCACCTCGGAAGGATGGAAGGCTGAGTCAACCCTGAGCCGGTGAGATTTGAACTGCTGAACTGCAGTCAGCTGAAGTAGCCTGCAGTGCTGCATTTAACCACTGCGCCACCTTGGCTAATAAAGACTGGGTGGTAGAACCCTGCCATCACTGCTATGCTATAAAATCCTTTTATAGGATGGTAAAAGCCAAGATTAGGCCTGATAAATGATGTAATTAGATCTTTGAAATATGTACACTCTCTCTCTCCTCCCTCAATTCCTGTTGAATTTGCAATAGAAATACGGAGCCCACTAAAAATCATTTTTGGTATGGCACAATCATGGTTTTCTTTTGATAAGAAAATCTCAAGAACAAGTTGCCATTTGCGTTTGCATTTCCCAAGGCTCATAATTCAGAATCGTGCCTCCTGCCTGCCTGCCTCCCTCCCATGCATGTGAGAGTGTCAGTATGATTAGGATTGCAGTCAGATCCTATCGCTGCCAGTGGATGAGGTGGTTCCCTGGGAAGTAAGAGACTCCCACTGACAAGTGCTAACAACCTTAACAGACAAGCATTGCAAACTAGGGGCAAAGGCAGATGGCTAAGCTATGATTGATTTGCTGTACAAAGTTATAGGCTTCTGATTATTTATTTGGTGCTGCTGGCCAGCTGATAGCCGTATAATCTATAGTGGAAAAATAGCAACTTTATGCATCCGCTATGGATCAACATCTCTTGCTGGTTCATCATCTCACAGGCTGAGAGAGTAGCTCTTTTCACGTTTACTCAGGAAGAGGCCCTGTGTGATTTAGTTGGCTTACTCCCAAGTCCCTATACCCTCAAATCTACTTTGAAGAGTGAGACAAGGAACAAGCTTTTTTGTTCCTCAGATTATTTCAAGTCCTGTTAACAGAAAATTTTCTAATACCAATAAGATAGATGAACACAGTTCCTTTTGGTTTCTCTGACTTCCCATTCACATCTCTTCAGATTATTTAAGAAAGCAAACACATTTTAAATTTATGCCTAACTCTTATAGTCTCAAATTCCATTCTAGATACAACAGAACTGAATATTTTAGGCTATGGATATTACTTAAGGACTATGCCATGACAGATACATATATATTTCTGTGCGTGTGTGTGTGAGAGAGAGAGACAGCATATATACACATACATACACACACAGATATATATACATACGCACATCTATATACACACACACACATACGTATACATGCATGCACATTATGTAAAACTCTATAAGAGAACAAAAAATCTTGACAGTAGAGATTTTTCAGCTAACGTTGTCTAGATGTTCAGTCTTCTCTCTTCTCTGATATTCTAAAACTGTCACATAATATTACAATACCAAGTTACAGAGTTCTCAAATTCCCAGTGAACACCTCCGCAAACAGAAAAGATGCAAACAGAGTTAAGAGAACTATAAGATTGTCAGCAAACAATGCTCCAAGATTTCTTCACCACAAATCTTTGGAATAAAACTTAAGATCTTACCCTTATTCTTAAATTCTAATGTTAATTGCCTCTGTAAAGAGTATTCAGGATTTTGGTCCATATCTCATTCCATCGTTAAGGGCTAATCTTTGTTTATTTGCAATATAAATGGTTGCTGATAGTCACAGTATATGCAGGGATTCTGAGCCCAAGGAGGGAACTGTTTGGAACCTCAATAGCTGAATGAAATTAGAGATGGAAAGAAAACCGTCTAAGTGTTATGAGTCAGTATCTGTACTTCCATTTATATATTTGAAGATATAAAAAAGTTATTTTAATGTTTTTTACATCCTAAACGTGAATTAGGAAAATTAGTGAACAGTCAACAAGTCAAAAACAGTCCAAAGTAAGGGCAGTGAGCTAGTTTAGTGAGTGGAAGAGTAGCAACCAAGAGAGTTACAGGCCATTCCGTTTCTCAGCACATCTTGCAGGGATGGTCCCAAGTTAACTTATACACAGCCATTCTGAATCACTACCTCTTTACCTGCATGAGAGATAGTTTGAAAAGGCAGTCTTTGGAATAGTGCCAGCTCCAACTAGCTAAAAATAAACATTATGCATATATAGAGGAAGGGGTGTGTGTGTGTGTGTGTGCGTGTGTGTAAGTAAAGTACAGGAAAAAAAATCTAATTGGACCACAACCATCGAACTATCTACAAGAGCCAAGCATGAGCCTGATGCCTCCATTGTTCATTAAATAGTTACAACCATTGCTTGAAGTGCACCCATGCATCTATTTTTATTTTTGTTTAAATTAGTTGTTTGGAAAGAAGTCCGTGCTGACCAAAAAGCCAATCCTTTTTATTCAACTGCATTGTGTTGGACAAGTGGGAATCACACCACCTTAATAAAATGGGAAAGGAGAATCTAGGTAGGCATTTTCTTTTTTTTTTTTTAGAAGAAAACATGTAGGAGACTAATATTAAAAGCAAGAGGTTCTCCCTTTTCCACTCCCAACTTACATGATTGCAAGTATTCTATGGATCTGCTTAACCCCAAAATATTTCTTTTGCGGGTGGCCAGGCACACACACACACATATTATGTCACCACATATTTCACCAGGTAAAAGGGCTAGCAAGAACAAACAAACCAGAATTGCTAACCATTATTTTGTGAGTTGTCACAAGCATGCTCCCCCACGGTGCAGAAGGGAAACCTGAAGTCATGCCTGAGTGAGAGAATCCAAGACAGATATCCAGGTGCGTAAATAAGTTCTCAGAAACTTGGGAGAAAAGCTTCAAAGCTTCAAATAAGCTTCCTTTCAAGTTTTCATTAGGTAATTAAACAGGAAGTCTGAACTATGGCAATATGGTGATGCCTCCAAAGATATATACTGTGATCTTGCTCGGGGATTTCGCTTGTCAACCGTTACGCAATCGTATCATCAGTTTTCACAGTTCCTCTGTACACATGATGTGCAATAACCAAATACCAAAATTAAAGGAACACAACAGTGTCTCTCTTTCTCTCTATATATATATCTATATATCTATATCTCTATCTCCTTGACCAATCCACAAGAGGTGAAGCAAGAAAAGTGGTAGGTGTATCCTAGGATCGCTGCAGAGTGTACTGCCAATTAAGGCCATTGGTATTGACTTAAACAGATCTTGACAGCTCAGTTCTATGAAAAAAGGAAAACGGAGCAGATCAAGAGGTTCTTGAGGAATCTTGATGAATCGTTGTACGTTAAGGGTGCCTTGAAACAAAATCGGCAGAAAGGAAACCAAGAGAGTAAAGTTTTGGCTACCAAACTGGAATTTGGTTTTTCTAGGTCATTAGTTTTCCTTCCAAAATTATCTCAAAAAGAAAAGTTAGTGCTACAAATATGCAAGTCCAAAATAGGTTTCCCCCCACCCCCGCCGCACCTCCCCAGTCAGGTTGCACCAAGAAGCGAGTTACATATATGTGGCTTCTATGCTGTTTCACCTGCAAGGAATCCATCTCTTCCGTTCTGCTTTGATTTCCATTGGCAATAAACAGGAGCAAAGATTTTCAAGTTCTCAAGTGCTGTAAGCAACTGTGTCTTAAAAGACTTCCCCTGCATCCCTTTTCCTAATCACATGTCTTCTGCCTTTCAGGTGGGCAAGGCATTGGAAACAGATTAATGTACTGCTGAGAGCATGACAGCATCCAGTGCGCATTGTGTGTATAGAAGTTTACATGTGATCAAATTCTCTTCTTCTGCAAGGTAGCAAGAGACAGGCAATTGGGTTCCACCCTTCTCCCCATGACGCTATGGTTTAACTGCATCCGGGTCACATTGCAAGTTCCCTATTATTTAGATGTGCCTCTTCATATGGAGGGCAAGGTGATCAGACCTTGAGAAACACCTGCAAAATAAATACAAAAATAAAATCAGTATCAAAAGACAATTTATATCTTTGGGATTTCACTTCTCGTTGTGTGCAGTTTTTAATCAACTGGAAAAGTTTCTGCTTCCTCCTGCATAATTGCAGAAATTGTAAAGCACCCGATATGTACTAAACATGGTATGAACAATAAATGAATTTTTTTTTCTATTACATGGGATTATATAAAGGTATACCGTTATCAAATAGATAATCAAGAATGCAAGGGAATCACGATTTACTGGAAAAAATAATACTGATTGTAACTGAACATATACTGTACAATGAAAGTGAGGTATTTAGTTATACTAGATGAAAAATCTGAGATGGTAAATATTATTCGAGAATATGGATGTTAAAACACCTGTAACCAAATGACGTGCTGTATGTGATGATTTTTTTTTATTGTTGTGTGTATTAAATATATAAGTATACATACAACAGAGAGATACAAAGTGTGTGTGTGTGGGGGGGGGGGAATATAGTTAGGATAGATTAGCAAAGGTAAGGGAATAAGAAATGATACTAAATTATGTCTGGGTTGGCGGAAATACCATCCCAAGGAAACATAAACTGGGATTTAAAATAGACACACCAACAACAATAGAAAAAGAAAGGGAGAGAGGAGGAGAGAATGAAAGGAAGACGGGGGAAAGAAGAAAGAGGTAAGGAGAGGAGGATGGAAAGGAGAGAAAGAGGGGGAGAGAGGGTAGAAAGGGGAAGAGGAAGAGCAGGAGTAGGAGAAAGGTAAGGGAAGAAGGAAGGGGAAGGAGAGAAGGAAGGAGGAAAGTAGAGAAGGGAGGGAGGGAGAAAGGAAAGGGAAAGGAAAGGAGGATGGGAGAGAAAAGGAAGGAGAGAGGGTAGGAAGGGAAAGAGGAAGAGCAGGAGCAAAGGAGAGATAAGGGAAGAAGGAAGGGGAAGGAGAGGAAGAAGGAGGAAAGTAGAGAAGGGAGGGTGAAAAGAAAGAGGTAAGGAGAGGAGGATGGAAAGGAGAGAAAGAGGAGGAGAGAGGGTAGAAAGGGGAAGAGGAAGAGCAGGAGTAGGAGAAAGGTATGGGAAGAAGGAAGGGGAAGGAGAGGAGGAAGGAAGTAGAGAAGGGAGAGAGGGTGAAAAGAAAGAGGTAAGGAGAGGAGGATGGAAAGAAGAGAAAGAGGAGGAGAGAGGGTAGGAAGGGGAAGAGGAAGAGCAGGAGTAGGAGAAAGGTATGGGAAGAAGGAAGGGGAAGGAGAGGAGGAAGGAAGTAGAGAAGGGAGAGAGGGTGAAAAGAAAGAGGTAAGGAGAGGAGGATGGAAAGGAGAGAAAGAGGAGGAGAGAGGGTAGGAAGGGGAAGAGGAAGAGCAGGAGTAGGAGAAAGGTATGGGAAGAAGGAAGGGGAAGGAGAGGAGGAAGGAAGAAAGTAGAGAAGGGAGAGAGGGTGAAAAGAAAGAGGCAAGGAGAGAAGGATGGAATGGAGAGAAAGAGGAGGAGAGAGGGTAGGAAGGGGAAGAGAAAGAGCAGGAGTAGGAGAAAGGTATGGGAAGAAGGAAGGGGAAGGAGAGGAGGAAAGAGGAAAGTAGAGAAGGGAGGGAGGGAGAAAGGAAAGGGAAAGGAAAGGAGGATGGAAGGGAGAGAAAAGGAAGCAGAGAGGGTAGGAAGGGAAAGATGAAGAGTAGGAGCAAAGGAGAGGTAAGGGAAGAAGGAAGGGGAAGGAGAGGAGGAAGGAAGAAAGTAGAGAAGGGAGAGAGGGTGAAAAGAAAGAGGCAAGGAGAGGAGGATGGAAAAGAGAGAAAGAGGAGGAGAGAGGGTAGGAAGGGGAAGAGGAAGAGCAGGAGTAGGAGAAAGGTACAGGAAGAAGGAAGGGGAAGGAGAGGAGGAAGGAAGAAAGTAGAGAAGGGAGGAAGGGAGAAAAGAAAGGGAAAATAAGGTGGTGTTACAACAGGAGGAAGGGATGGTAAACAAAGCAACCCAAACAGTATATTATAACCTATTAAATGAAATAATAAATGTATAAGAATGATAAATGTTAAAACACCTGTAACCAAACGACATGCTGTATGTGATGATGGGGTTTGTTTTTTGTTTCTGTTTTATTGTTGTGTGTATGTGTTGTTTAGGTAATAAAAATAATAAAAAATTATTAAAAAAACAACAATAAATGAATACAAATTTAGCCGGCAATTTCAATTCTATTACATCCATTTCAGAATCTATCTTTTCAGTTCCCATGGTCGTGGAAGAATCCTTAAGAAGAAAAATGGGTGAGACACAATCTCATAATTTTGAAATGTACATAGATCACTGTCTCCGGTGTAATTGCTCCATGATAACTCTAAGTCAGTGGCTTATAACTGAAAAGGGTGGCTGGAAAGAAATGCCCATCTAATCATGGCCTAGCCAGAAGGAAGCAAGATAATCATTGAGAAATAAAGACACAAACTTGATCCCATATATGGAGCAGAGGTGGTATTCAGCCGGTTCGCGCCGGTCCACACCACTTTGCGCGAACCGGTGGGCGGCCATTTCACAACAATAGTGTTGTGATCTAGTAAGTAATACCACAAATAAGTAAGCATACTATTCTATCAGTAGCAACTACAAGTTAATGTACGCAGTCGGCAACAACTGTTGTAGTTTATACAACAGCAGGGATGAAATATACCACCACAATAAGGCAACGGCGATTGAGAAGGAAATGGGAAACCACTGGGCTATGAAAAATCACCATGGTTGAAAACAAGTACATGACCATGAAGGGACAAAGTAGCATCGTGGTTACACCCCACCCCACCTTACCCCATTAGGAGGCAGCATTCAAGAAGAAGAAAAGAATATGTGTCATGTTTGGAGCTAGGATTCCCCAGAAAACATGCGGGGTTTAATTAACATCACTATACTCCACTAAAAAAATAATGCAGGAAGATTCTGATTTAGAAAGTGAAATGAAAAAGGGAGAAAAAGATGAGATGGAAGAAATCTTGAGAATAATTGCCTAGCTCATTGTAAAGCAACTGGAAAGATAAGAACGCAAAGTCACACTCTCTTACCATATATTTTGAAAACTAGTCTAGTCCATTGAAAGGACCAATCAGAACCAACTTTCTCTTATCCTCATATCAATCTGTGTATCTCTGACACTACAATATAAAAGAGCCGAGGTGGCGCAGTGGTTAGGGTGCAGTACTGCAGGCCATTTCAGCTGACTGCTATCTGCAGTTCAGCGGTTCAAATCTCACCGGCTCAAGGTTGACTCAGCCTTCCATCCTTCCGAGGTGGGTGAAATGAGGACCCAGACTGTGGGGGCGATATGCTGACTCTGTAAACCGCTTAGAGAGGGCTGAAAGCCCTATGAAGCGGTATATAAGTCTAACTGCTATTGCTATTGCTAAAAGGGCCACTATCCTAAGAGGAAATCTAAGGTATTCTGAATGGCAAATGTGACATACATCCAGATCAAGGTGTCATAGTTTCAAATATAAATATAAATATTTATATAGATATTCACATAGCACAAGATATTCTACTTTAATAATACAGTTGGGATCTTCTTGTGGATGCAGAATTTGTGTGGTTTCCACATATTAGTTACTGTGGAATACAGATATCAGTACTATCAACAAATCAATTAACACTGTGATAAAGTAATATCATGGATTGATTGTAGGTTGGAATGAATTGAATTATTGTAATGTATCTGGATTCCGCTTAAGAATGAAGATGGACAGGACAGCTCCACTCCAAGAATACAATTTCCTGGCTGTTTCAAGTTAGTATTATTTCCACCAGCATCAATGAAATGGCCATTATTCTTCCATTGCTACTAAACCAGAGAAAGGCAATATTTCTTTAGTTAACCAAATTAAGCAAAGCTTAATTTTTGTTAAGTTTGTTATGGAAAAACTAAGTATAGTCAAGGATCCAGAGATAAAAAGCAAAGGAAGGCAGTGCAAGCAGATAGCAGCAGCAGGAGGAGGAGGAGGAGGAAGAGGAGGAGGAGGAAGACAGTAAATTGATAATGCAAAAGACCTCAGAAGAGAGATGCGAAAGAAGATCAGATTTCTTTCCTGTTAAGAAACAGGAGGCTAGTTCTTTGGAATGCATCTTCTTCATGGATGGGTATTGGCAATCTCATGTTCTTAGGAGGGAAATAGAGGTTTGATTGTATTATACACATTTTCTTATTATAGCCATGGACTTGAGGCTGTATGACAAAGGATGGGGTAATTTTCTAAAATCTGCCCAGAAAGCTACTTTTATAAATAGGATTTTAAAGTATGTCAAAGCCAGATGTAGCTATGTTATTTGATTAGTCCCTCAATAGGACGCTGGTTTTAGGCTGGACATAGTATTTCCAATCAGATAGTCTACAGATTGTTTAGCAAAAAGACAGACCTATTATGTTTTATTACCCAAAAATCTATTAAAGGTTTTATTTTATTTTATTTATTTATGTAATTTATTTGTACGATTTATAGGACGCCCAATCCCGGAGGACTCTGGGAAGGAAAAAAAGAAATAATAAAAAATGAAAATAAGAACAAAAATAAAAACAGGTTAAAATCAACATGCATACATTTGTTACGATCGGGGCTGGAACTCAACAATGAGGTCAACAGCCCCAGGCCTGCCGGAATAGCCAGGTTTTAACAGCTTTCCTAAAGGCCATGAGGGTGGGTGAGGTCCGGATTTCTGGGGGTAGCTGATTCCAAAGGGCCGGAGCAGCCACAGAGAAGGCTCTCCTCCGGGGAGCCGCCAGCCGACACTGTCTGGCTGACGGTATCTGAAGGAGGCCCACTCTGTGGGATCTCACCCGCCGTTGGGAGGAATTTTATCAGCAATATGCCAGGATAACTAAAGTAAACAATAAAGTAAGTTTTCAATTTTAGATTTCTAAATCGGATTTCCAGCATAACGTCTTACCTACATATGTGAGTTCATAAAGCTAAATAATAAGTATGCAGTTGTATATTCATATAATATTAATGTGTGAGATTTACATCCTGCCTTTCATTCAGCTATTATATAGCTTTCTCACCGCTTTTTCCCTAGAAGAAATAACCCTACAAAACAGGCTGGGCTGTGAAGGAGTAGCTGACCCAAAGTCACCCTGTGAACACCTGTGCTTCACTGCTCTCATAAATAAGGACTAAGAGAAAGTGTGTGTGGCAGGGGTGGGTTTCAACCGGTTCGCGGCGGTCCCTGCGAACCGGTTGGTCGGCGAACCCGGAAGTAAGTAACTTCCAGGAACGGCGAAGGGTGCGCCCGCCCGCCCGCGGTCCTTACCCGGTTTTGACGAGTTCTGCGCTTCCACGCATGCGCAGGACGCATACAGCGCCTGCGCAGTCCTCCAGGAGCAGCTGGAGCGTCGCACAGATGCTAGTATGCATGCGTGCACCGCGCGCGTGCACAAGGACGCCGCCGGCCCCGTTCCAACCGAACCGGATGGAACGGGGCGAGAAACCCACCCCTGGTGTGTGGGTGTGTGTATGTGTGTGTAACATGGAGAAATAAATCATAATTATCTTCATCCCACAGGTAATGAAAACAGTTTTGGGTTTTGCTTTTGTATTTTATTTCTTTCTAGTTTTGCTTCGTATTTCATACTGTGGTTAATTGTTAAATCAGGAACATTTTACACTTTCCCGTTTATTTATTACGGCATTTCCTATTACTGCTTTGATCAAAATCTCCATCCTCATTAACTTATTCATGAATTTATTTTTGGGGTTGTGGCTGAATAGTCAGCAGTTGTTATTTCTTCCTTTGAAGCTCTTCATATCCACACTTGGTACACCGGAACAAGACTTTCAGTGAATGCAGAAATGTGGCACGACAAAACCGCGCTCGACTAAAGCGCGCCAGATTAAACCGTGTCGCTGACGTCATCAACAGGGCGACAACAGCGAGCGCGGAGAAAGAAGGGCGCTTTAAATAGCGCTTTGAAAGCAAGCTGATTCAAGTTAAGGTAAGGGTTAGATTTAGCGTTAGGTAAGGGTTAGGTTTAGGGTTAGGTTTAGGTTTAGGATTAGGTTTAGGGTTAGGTTTAGGGGGGTTAGGTTTAGGTTTAGGTGTTAATTTTAGGTTTAGCGTTTACAGCGTGCTATTTTCTCCGCACTGTTGTCGCGCTGTGATGACGTCAGCTACGTGGTTTCGTCGAGCGCCCTTTAGTCGAATGCGGTTTTGTGGTGGAACCATGCAGAAAAGGTTCTCATTGGATCTGTGGTTTTTTTTTTTTTACTACAATGACAGATGGACCTTTGCCCATGTGTAGAATTTTTTTTTAGTTTTACTGTGCACGGTTTGATATTATGCAGAAGTGGATAATAAGGCTGACCTATAATTTGAATTCTTCACATTTCAAGATGCAGCAACTTTAAATATGGCTTTTTTATTTCTTTCAGTGCCTTTCATTGAATAAAAGAAAATCAAAACATTTGCCATTTTATGTATCTGATTTGGAGGCTGATTATTTTGCTTTAAGACTGGTTTGCAATTTGGCTTCATCTTTGATCAGGGAATCAATGAATTTGTTTATAGGTTTTCCCACAATTTTTCACTTTTGCAATCCTTAGCAAAAAAAAAAAGAGTAGGCAATCTTTGGGACTAATGGACACATTTTGAAAGCACGTTATAGATGTTTCATAAGAACCTTATTGGATGAATATAAAATGGCTGACATTAGGCTGCATTCAGAGAGAAACAGGGATAAAACCCATCTTTTTCCCAGTATTGTGGAAGTCTTTTTAAACCACCGCCACTTCTAGTCACAGATCACTTTCAGGAAGCTAGCATCTTGTTTTCCAATTCATGTTTGTCTTTTCAGATAATTAAGGAAATTTGAAAAGACGGCAAGGGGAGGGGGTAGAATCTGATTCAACATCCCTGGATATTGCCCTGCCTATTCTTGCTTAAAATCATTCCATCCAGTTTGCATATCCATCTATTTGCAACATTTTCTATAAATACTGTAAGGATTCCTTTGAATATTTTCCCCAATATCTGATTTTTTCAATAATTGTATTTTTACTAATACATATCATACAAGTAGCTGTTCTTCATTCATAAATTTCCCCCCCATTAATATACATTTTATATACATTTTCCTATTTTATTATATTTGTATATTTAAGGGAAATGGGAGGTTTAGAAATAGGATAGTATACAGAGAGATACAGAGAAAGAAAGAAAAATAAATACATGAATAAATAATAAATAAAGTGGTTTGTGCAGAAAATTTGGCATTACATAATTTTGAGACAAATGTCAAAAGACAACTGTGCATAGTTCACATTTTGATGCCAGAAGTGTACATTCTATATATTTTAAATTCTTCCTATTTCTAATTTTTTGCTATACTCCTTTCTGTCTCTTCTTACAGGTTATAATAAACATAATCCAGCAATTTGTTGTTCAAAAATCTGATCTCTCCATATATATATATATATATATCTGTGTGTGTGTGTGTGTGTGTGTGTGTGTGTGTGTGTGTAGTATCTGTGCTGATAAATAAATAAAGGGAGACTAGTATAGATCTATTTCAAGCTATTTAGCTCTCATCAGCTAGCCATACCCTTACTGGGATTTGAACCTGGGCTATATTACATACTAGGCAGACTTCTTAGCCATTAGGCCATCGGCTCTTATCCGTTATCAGCGAAGCCAGGGTGAAAGGTATCTATTAGATTTTTACAACCCCTGGTAAGCCCCATGGTATGGTATGTACACATACATACATACATACATACATACATACATACATACATACATACATACATACAGGAAAGCAGTAGGCTTATTTGGGCATACCAGGGGTTGTGACACTAAATACATACCTATTTCTCTGGCTCAGCTGATAAAGGAGGAGAACCTTGTGGCTTAGTGGTTAACACAACTGCCTAATATGTAATACAGCCAGGGCTGGATTTTTCTATAGGCTAACTAGGCTTCAGCCTAGGGCCTCAAGATCAAGAGGGGCCTACATTCAAATTGTTATCAAAATTAAAATTACACTATTCTAAAAACAGTGAAGACTAAAACACTGAACCGAAAATAAGGAGAAATTCTACGCATTTGACTAATAAACAAACATAAAAATGTATTGGTTAAGATCATTCCAGCGCCGCGGCAGTTGGGGAGCCCGCCCACAGTAAATATCTGTAAAAGTTTTTTTTTTCAAAATTTCCATTAAAAAAAGGTATTTAAAAGGGATCTGTGGTGAAAAAAAAGGTTGAGAACCATTGCTATAATGCCTATAAAAAAAAGAGAGATTGCACCAAGAAAACTAGCTATTTATTATAGCTGTCCAACTCTAAGGGATTCTGGGCCGTATACAAGCCCTCCCCAATCCATAAAAACGGATAACACATAAAACCACATAAACAGCTTAGGGTAAAATGATCCAAAAACAACACAAACCAAAGCTAAATCAGTCTTCCCTGCCCAGCCCAATAAACAGAATCCCTAGCAAGATGGGATTTTCAACCCAGCCAGAAAGAAGGGATTTGGCCAGCATCTTTCACTTGCCAGCCACCAGAAATTGGGCTAGTGAAGAAGCACCGCTAAATTGGGCTTTCTTCCCAGAGTATGGATGGTTAAGATTCCAGTGGGCACCTCCTGGACCATCAACATGGGAAAGTCCCTCAAACCAGCAGAGGGGCCCTTGGGCTAGAAATCCCCCGAGCCAGCAGAGGGGCCCATCCCAAGTCTAGGATCAAAGCTAGGTGTTAAATGCTTTCCGGAACCCCAGGAGAGATGATGTAATCCTTATCTCTTGGGGAATAATGTCCTAGAGCAGTGGTTCCCAAACTTGGCAACTTTAAGACTTGTGGACTTCAACTCCCAGAATTCTCCAGCCAGCTCTTCTGGGAGTTGAAGTCCACAAGTCTTAAAGTTGCCAAGTTTGGGAACCACTGTCCTAGAGGCTGGGGGCAATGATGCCTTAGTTCCACAAGATGACAACATTTAATAGTGGGGACCTAGGCTTACTCACTCTGCCCAAATGTACTAGACCGGCAGAAAGGATAGGAGATAAATTGGCCTTTGGGTATCTAGGCCTTATGCTGTACAGTGCTTTGTAGGTAATAAACAGCACCATGGATAGATCTGGAAGCTGAATGACAGTCAATACATCTTGCATAGCATTGGTGATCCATGGGCATGTTGACAGATGCCTATTACTGATTACATTGCTGCATTTCAAACCAACTATAGCTTCCAGCTGGTCTTCAAAGGCAGTGTATGATGTACTGCAATAACCAGTTGTGAAGTGATCAGAGTACAGAGTTACAGGCTGAAGGAGATCACCCAACTGAAGAAAGGGTGGGATTCAAATAATTTAACAACCGGTTCTCTGCCCTAATGACCATCTGGGTAGGCGGGGCTCAGTGGTCATGTGACTGGGTGGGCGTGGTCAACTCAACATCACTCACGCCGATGGGCGCTTCGCCTTAGCTGTTCCAATGTAATCAGGGTTAACCGGAGAGGCAGTTTCTGTAAGCAGGGCAATCAAGATTAGGCTAGAAACAACACTGGAATATTTCCTTCCTGCCTTCCTTACAGGATTAGCCCTGTAAAGTGGGGAAAGAACAAAAGGAGATTTCTTCCAACAATCGGTTCTCTGAATTACTTAGAAAGTTACCAACCGGTTCTCCCGAATAGGTGTGAACTGGCTGAATCCTACCACTGAACTGGTGCCCCAGGTGAACCTGGGCAAAGGCCTCCTGGACATAGCTGCCACCTGCTCTTTGAACAGTAGCTGTGAATCCAGGAGTTGCAGTATGCATTATCTTTTCTTTAGAATCTGTGCAGAGAAGTCCATCAAAGTACAAACTAACCGTAGATTTGAAAGAAAAAGTCAATATTTTTTTTTGCACAAAATAAGACAAGCGCTGTATTTAAATAATAGACAGAGAAAGCGCAATAAAAGAGAAATAACTGAAGAAAGTAACAAAATACCTGTGATTTAGAAGTAGAACAACTGTGGCTAAAGAAAGCAGAGATAGTACTAATGGTAAAAGGCGCCTTGGGTGCAATCCCAAAACATCTGGAGCACCACTTGAACACCACCAGGATTTGACAAATTTGCCATCAGTCAATTGCAAAAGGCAGCTTTACTTGGATCAGCTTATATCCTGCCACACAGTGGTGGGTTTCAAAAATTTTGGAAGCTCTTCTGTAGGTGTGGCCTGCTTTCCGGGTCCACTGGTGGAACCTCTTCTAACCGGTCCGGTAGATTTGACGAACTGGTTCTACCGAATAGGTGCGAACTGGTAGGAACCCACCTCTGCTGCCACAATATCCTTTAAAACATCATCAAACAACATCTGCCTTTCCGAGGTTCTTCAGAAAGAACTCGATGGGTGGATAAAAATGCCAAATCCAGTCTAATCGTCTGCGGGACCAATCGTCATCATCATCATATCTTAATTGCTTTGGGAGCCCTTCTTGAATTAAGAAATAAGATAAAATGTGAGAGAAAATAGAAACTGTTACCTGTCACAATGGCTGCACTTAAAGGGCTTTGCTCCCGTGTGCTTCCTGTAATGCCGCGTGAGTTCATCACTTCGTGCAAAACGCCACTCACACCCTTCCCACGAACACTTATAAGGCTTCTCACCTGCAGAGGAGATTACGGAAGTCTTGTTAAGGTTGAAAGCAACATTTGCACAAAAGGCACACTTGCCATTCATATCCCAACATTCCATAAGCCATTGAAAGTGGTTGTCGCGATGCAACGGTTACTGTCCAAACAAGAACATCTGACATGATTCTGCCCTGAATCGGCAAATGATCATAATCACTTCCTGCACAAAAGCTAAATTGAACTTGCAATGCTATATTCCAAACCAGGTATTCAGAGCACTTAATTCTCATTGTCATGGCCATCCTGTATTTGTGCTTACACACGTACTGTAGAAGTCCTTCCACCCAACATTTTGTAAGTTGTAATTTTTGGGACTGGAGAATTGGTAGCACCTCACACAGCAGCAAAGCCCTAAGAAAGGGCTTTGAAGGTGAAATGTGTTTTGGCATTCTTCATTGTCCATTCCTAAAGCCCCTAAAACAGTGTTTCTCAACCTTGGCAACTTGAAGATGTCCGGACTTCAACTCCCAGAATTCCCCAGCCAGCGAATGCATTCGCTGGCTGGGGAATTCTGGGAGTTGAAGTCCGGACATCTTCAAGTTGCCAAGGTTGAGAAACACTGCCCTAAAAGCAATATATTGTTGTTGTTGTTGTTGTTGTTGTTGTTGTTGATTACATTGGTTCCACCACAAATGCGCGAACGACAAAAGCGCGCCTGACTAAACCGCGGTGACAAAACCGCGGTGACAAAACCGCGGTGACAAATGAGTGCTGAAGTGCACCGACAACAGCGCGCCAACAGAAGCGCACTGTAACCTAACCCTAAAAATAACCCTAAACCTAACCCTAACCCTAAACCTAAACCTAACCCTAACACTAACCCTAAACCTTACCTTAATTTAAATCGCGCTTCTGTCGGCGTGCTGTTGTCGGTGCGCTCTTGTCGGCGCGCTTTTGACATCGCGGTTTTAGCGCCGCGGCTTTGTCGGCGCGCTTTTGACGTTCGCGCTTTTGTCGGGTCACGGATTACATTTATCAACTATCCAATTCCAGTGGACTCATAATGCACAGGCAGTAAACATATGCATGTACACATACTTTTCATGGCATTTAACTTATTAAATGCCATGAGATCCAGACCCTCACTACCCTTCCGGCCTTCCACAAAGCGACCAAGACCTGGCTATTCCCGCAGGCCTGGGGCTGTTGATGTGTCCAGCCCCATCCTAAGTTATGAAATGTTGTGGAATTTTAATGTTTTTATTTAATTTTTTGTATGTTCCCCCTTCCTTTTTTTATCTGTAAGCCGCCCTGAGTCTCTCGAGAGTGGGCGTCATACAAACCCTATAAATAAATAAATAAATAAATAAATAAATGAATGAATGAATGAATGAATGAATGAATGAATGAATGAATGAATGAATAAATAAATAAATAAATAAATAAATAAATAAAAATTAGACTTCTGATTTGGACAGATCAGCATCATTACTCAGAAAATTTCTAAGCACTTTTTTTTCAGCCTAGTTTCTGCACAGCTCTGAACAAATGATTTACTATAAAGGAAACAATATTATTCCATAGGAATTGATAAATATTCAAATAATGGTTAAAACAGAAACTCTGCAATGCCCAAAAGTCACTCTTTACTTCGCTTGAAACTGTGAGGCTTTTCCTGGGCTTTTAAGCATAGGCAAGTGATCAGCAGAAGGGAGTGACTTTTAATGGAACTGGCCCAGTCAGTGACTCTGTACATTGATTCCCACTCGTTCATACGTTATTTTTTTTTAGATATTCTTTAATCAATTAATTTTTTACATCGATTTTAAGCAGTTTTAAATCTACTTTTATAATTTTTAGATCTGGTTTTGGCCCCGAAATATCCCAGTAGCCTAGAAGAATCCTTCCATTCCCCACCACTTTCCCCACTTGGATGAGAAGCAAAATGTCTTCAAAGAAAAAAAACCCAGCAGCCAGAATTGTATTCGCAAAAAACTGGAAAAACGAAATAATACCAAAAGAGGAAGAAGTTATCCGAAAAATAATGGACTGTGCCGAAATGAGTAAATTGACATTTGAAATTAGAGAGCAAGAGGATGAACAATTTTATAAGATATGGGATTTGTTTTATCGGTGGCTAAGGGAAAAAAAAAACTTTGGAAATGAAAAATGATACACTTATGCCTTAATTGAAAAAAGTAAATGATGATATAATTATGCTGTGAAATAATTCAACAATGATATAAGGAAGTACTAATATAAGGTCTGGTGATATAATGTATAAGGTTAAGAACTTACTATAATGATATCTCGCTGCTGATAAGGCAATTCTAATAGGGGAACAAATGAAAACTGGTATATATAGGCAGCGATGCCTTGTTGAACAATGAAGGAATAAGATCTCTGTTTGAAGGTATGAAATGCAAGGTTAACAATGAATAGAAGTATACTCTCTGGGGGAAAACAATGCTAATGTTAACTGAATATATTGTAGAAGGAAAATGAGGCCTTTAGTTATATTAGATGGAATATCTGAGACGGTAAATATTATTTGAAGATGCAGATGTTAAAACAACTATAACCAAACGACATGCTGCATGTGATGATGGGTTTTTTTCCCCCCCTTTTTTCTTTTTTGGACTTTTTTGTCTTTTTTGTCCTTTTTGGCTTTCCCCTCCTCCCCCCCTCCCTTTTTTTTCTTTTTTAAACCCTAGCTTATTGTGGTGTTTATTAAATATACAACAGAGAGATATGGGATGTATAAATTTAGTAGGGATGCACCTGTGATTAAATGACATATTGTATGTGATGATGGGGTTCCCCCCCTTTTTTTCTTTCTTTCTTTTTTTCTCCTTTTCCCATTGTTGTCTATGTAATGAAAAATAAAAATAAATGTCAAAAAAAGAAAAAGGAAAAAGGAAAAAAACCCCAGAAAATCCAGTTGCCTCTTGAAAAGCACCTTTGGGACAGCCATGAGCTGGACAGAATCTCCATAGATAATGGATGGAAACTAATCAAGGACAAATAAGGATAAAATTCCTGCCAGTTAGAACAATTAACAATGGCTTGCCTTCAGTGGTTGGGGGGTGCTCCACCACTGCAGGTTTTTAAGAAAAGATTGGACAGCCGTTTGTCTGAAATGGCACAGTGTCTCCTGATTGAGCAGGGGGTTGGACTAGAAGACCTCCAAGGTCCCTTCCAAATCTGTTATACAGTTCTGTTCTTATTATCTTTCTTAGGAAAGATATAAGTGAAATGCACCCTGTCCATTCTCTTAGACTTCTCTGGTGCATACAGGTATCCTTCCGAGAAAATTCTTTATATAGGCCAGTGTTCTGAGCCCCCGCCGTACGGTGAGTCACGCCGACACAAGGTTACTGTTAGCCACGCTTTATTCACAGTAACTACTCACAGACAAGACTTTGGTAGCAACCCAGACTCCCACAGATAAGAGATACACACAAGAGCTTCTCCAGCTCTGTTGTGTCCTGCAAAAAGTCTCCTCCCAAAGTCTCTTCTTATATACACTCTTGGAAGGAGCCAAATCACAACCACTTAGGCCGGATTATCTTCTATGTCTCCATAATTGCTGCCTGCGCTGTTCCGCCCTTCTCTGTCTGGCGTCCAGGACCAACTCCCTTTGCTCCTCCCCACTACTCCAGGGCCTGACGTCAGGGACAAACTCCCTTTGGCTTTCACCGCTGCTCCATGCCTCAGGTGCCTCCTGGTGGACAACCAGCCTCTCTGGTCCCTGCTCGGAGTCTGAACCCTGCCCAGGGTCCTCCACATCGTCCAGAGCCGACTCATAAGGTCCCTCGCTATCGGAGTCTGTCGGCAGCTCCAACGGCTCCTGCTAGGCCACAACAGGTGAGGATGAACTGCTTTGTAATGGTTGACATGGCTAACTCCAAAGGTGGTCCTGGAGGATTTCTACTCAGTCCATAGACATTCACAATGGGGGAGAATTCTCCAACATTCCCATGTTATAGAACACCCACAGGGAACAAAGGAGATTATTTGGAGATGCAGGGTAAAGTGTCATCTGCACGCAGATGTTCTTACTCCTTTCTCAGGAATTCCAGGTAAGGAGGTGGAAGTGCTGAGCCAGCACCTGACTTCACTGAGGATTTGGATAAAAGCCAAGAAACCAAAGCTGAATCTAGGCAAGATGGAAGTGCTACTGTTGTATTTTCATTTAGGGGGGGATCAGGTTTGTAGCTTCTAATTCTATTTTTATCATTAGATACACACATCCTCTGTAGAATGACACACATTTTAGGCTGTATTGCTCTGTGTGAATAGGTCCCATTGGAGTAATCCACGTCCTGATAAACTTTTATATATACAGCTGCCCTTGAAAACAGCTTTAAATATTTGGTCCAAAAACGATGCAGCCAGCTAGGAGCTAAGTTCAATTTAAAGATGTTATCAATTTTCTATTCTTTTTTCAAATATATTTTAGACTGTTTTTGTTAAAGATTTATACTGTGTATGGGTTCTGGGAAGTCGGGGGAGGGAAGGCTGGGGGGGGTTGGGGGGAAGGGTGGGAGGGAGGGATGTATATTTGGCTTGACGAGGGATGTTAGATTCTAATGTAATATGATTGCACATGTATACTGTCTTCTCTTATTTTTTCTTTAAAACTAAGATAGGTTGTATATTGATATGTAAGCATAAATACCATCAACATAGAATGGAGTTTGCTCAGAAGCTGAAATACACCAATGAGAGGAAGAGTTGGAAACAGAAGAGAGAAGAAAGATAGGAAGAGAGGGATAGGAGAGAGGGTCAGGGGGGAAGATGAGGAGGATAAGGAGGAGTGGAATGAAGAGAGAGGAGAAGGAGAAAGGAAGGGGAAGTAGAGTAGAAAAGGATGATGGAGGGAAGAAAGGAGGTAGGAGAGAGGTAGAAGAAAGAGGTGTATGGGGAGCAGAAGAGCCAATAATGGGTTTTTATCTTTCTGGGCGTTGATGACAAGAGGAACTGATGTAATTACTACTTAATACAATAGGATATTGGCTATGTAATAGTATACATGTGATTATATGTTATGAAAATGGAAAATAAAAAAGTATATTTCAAAAGAAAAAATAAACAAAAAAATATAAAAAACAAATAATAATAATAATAATAATAATAATAATAATAATGAAGCCTACAAATACTTAGGCATTCTGCAGTTGGATAACATCAAGCATGGAGGAGTAAAAACTATTGTCAGGCGAGAATACACCAACAGAGTTAGGAAAATTTTGAAATCTAAATTGAATGGTGGAAATACAATCAAGGCCATAAATACCTGGGCAATACCAGTTATAAGATAAACAGCTGGTATAGTTAACTGGACACAAGCTGATTTGGACATTTTGGATCGAAAAACCAGGAAACTAATGACAATGCACTACAGTTTACATCCATGTGGTGATACTGATAGACTATATACCTGCCCCGAAAATCAGGTGGCAGAGGATTATTACAAGTGAAGCAAACAGTTGAAGAAGAAAAACATGCACTGGCTGATTATTTAAAAGAAAGTCAAGAACATCTATTAATCGAAGTAAAGAACAAAAATCTACTGAAGGCCCAACAGATGAAACAAGAATACAGAAAAGATGTGATAAAATCAAGAATGGAGAGTTGGCAGAACAAAACACTGCATGGCCAATTTCTGGAAAAAATAAAAGATAAAGTGGACAGTGAACAAACTTGGTTATGGTTAACAACAGGTACATTAAAGAAAGAAACAGAGTCACTAATCCTGGCTGCGCAAGAACAAGCTATCCGCACAAATGCCATTAAGGCCAAAATCGAAAAATCCTCTGATGATGCCAAATGCAGACTTTGCAAAGAAGCTGACGAAACTGTTGATCACATACTCAGCTGCTGTAAAAAAAATCGCGCAGACTGATTATAAATTGCGGCACAATTCAGTAGCACAAATGATCCATTGGAATTTGTGCAAAAATTATAATATTAAAACAGCAACAAACTGGTGGGAACATCAGCCTGAAAAAGTCACCGAAAATCAGATGGTCAAGATCTTGTGGGATTTCCGTATACAAACCGACAAAATACTGGCGCATAATACACCAGACATCACACTGGTTGAGAAAAATAAGGTCACAATCATAGACATCGCAATACCAGGTGATAGCAGGGTCGCCGAGAAGGAACATGAAAAAATCGCAAGATACCAGGACTTAAAAATCGAAATTCAACGACTATGGCACAAACCAGCAGTGGTAATTCCAGTGGTAATTGGCACACTGGGTGCTATTCCAAAAGCACTGGAATTACATTTAAAACAGTTAAAAATTGACAAAATCACCATCAGTCAAATGCAAAAAGCCGCACTGCTTGGATCTGCACGCATATTAAGAAAATACGTTACGACGTCCTAGGCCCCTGGGTGGGGCCCGACTAGTAACCAATGCCAAATCCGGTGAAACAACTGGCCGCTGTGATACAATTGTATAATAATAATAAACGATACAGCCAGAAGTGCTGAATATAGTTGGATAATGAGAGTATATTTTGCAAGTTTTGTAAGGTCCCCCCCCCCCAGTTCCAATTCAGGTTGTTGGAATTAACCTATAAAGCCCCCAAAAATGTGTTTTCCCCCTAGCTATTACCAACCATTCCCTAAGATCAATATCAGCGGTCCTCCTCAGGGTCCCTTCCCTGGCTGAGATGTAGGAATCAGCCACTGGAGAGGGCTATTCCAGTAGCTAACCAAATGCTATGTGAACCACCTGCCTCTTCTTCACAATTGAAGCAAACTGACTGAAGGCCTGAAAATACCTTCCTCATTTACATGTTTCTTCATTCAGTGAGTACTGCATAATCAACAAGGCTACACAATGCATTTTAACTACCTGACTTCAAGAAGATAGAAAAGTTACAGGAGGGCACAAAGGGATTTATGTTTATTGATAAAGTATTTCTAAGCTGCTGTAGATCAACTGATCTCAAAGTGGAACACGCTCGATAAAATGGGTTAACATAACAAATAATAGGTAATCTAATAATCAAATTCGTAATTCGTAATTTAATAAATTTATATGCCTCCCAATCCCGTAGGACTCCGGGCAGCTTACAAATACAAGAATGAAACAAAAATAAAAAATAGGGGAAGGACGAGAACAGATTTAAAAGGAACACACCATACACTAGACTTAAGATAGGGGCTGGAACTCATTCATGGGTCAAGAGCCCCAGGCCTGCCGGAACAGCCAGGTTTTGGTGGCTTTTTGGAAGGCTAAGAGAGTAGGAAGGGTCCGGATCTCCACGGGTAGATCGTTCCACAGGACGGGGGCAGCTACAGAGAAGGCCCTCCCCTGAGGGGCCACCAGCCGGCATTGTCCGGTCGATGGCACCCGGAGAAGGCCCAGCCTGTGAGATCTTATCGGCCGTTGGGAGGTATGTGGCAGGAGGTGGTCTCGCAGATATCCAGGTCCTAGGCCATGTAGGGCTTTTAAAGCTGAGAAATGCTGCAGCTAGTGCAAAAATTGTTAAAAGAGTTCTAAAAGGCTTCCCTCCATGATTTACTTGGTGAGCTGGATACCTTTTATCTAGAGACATCCTTGAAGAACCTCATTCTTGCAAACTTTATTTTGCTTTTGCTCTCTCTTTATATTTCTATTTCTTCTTTTAGAAAGTATCCGAGTGTGTCATATTGGTGGGCCTGCTGAGAGCCCTGTTTGGGATCCATACTTTTTGAACTAATGCTTATATTTGAATGGCATTGTCCAGTAGATAAAAATGGCGTGGATCGGTCGTAAAACGACCTGCTCATTCCCAAATGCTCTTATTTTCTTATTGTTTATCTGCACCTTTGTTACACTGTTTCATCCCTCCATTATTCCACTATATCCTCCTTCATTAGATGACATAATTCACAGAATCCTATAATTCTATGTCAGTGTTTCTTAACCTTGGCGACTTTAAGTCCTGCGGACTTCAACTCCCAGAATCCCCCAGCCAGCGTAGCTACGCTGGCTGGGGGATTCTGGGAGTTGAAGTCCACAGGACTTAAAGTCGCCAAGGTTAAGAAACACTGTTCTATGTTCAGGAAACCAAAAGTAATTGTAGAGAGAATTTTATTTAATCCCTCTCCTTCATATTTTCCCCGCATTCACTCTGCGTTTGATCAGCCAATGGTTGTCTAATTTAATGCAATATACTTGTTTCTATGCCACCACAATCAACGTTCTTGGCAGCTCAAATACAGTACAAAAATGCAATATAAAGCCCCCCCTTTACAAAAATAAAAACAAGAAGACAGATTTTTAAAAAGGCAACCGCACTTCAAATCAAGGGAAGGCTTTCCAGTCTCAAAGACCTTGCAAAATGCACAGAGAGGGAAACTGCCTGATCCGTAGGGACGTTTCTCCACAAGGTTGGCACCACAATGAAAAGGCAGCACCTCCTTGCTTTAGCTCCCCAAAAGTGAGATTTGTAGTAATTTCTTTCGGCAGAAAAGATTTTTTTTTTTACATGCCATTGTGAATTTCACATAGGGTGTCTGCAGTTACAAAGGAGTCTCACCTGTTATGTAACATTCCTAACCAGCAATTGAAAGGACAATTTCTGTCCTGGCACTGAAGTATGTCCAATCCAAACAGGGAAGATTCCTGAATTGGGTAGTCAGACAGGACTACTCAAAAAGCCAGAGTTGGGGGAGGGGAGGGTTGAGCCGAGGTGGCGCAGTGGTGAGGGTGTGGTACTGCAGGCCACTTCAGCTGACTGTTATCTGCAGTTCAGCAGTTCAAATCTCACCGGCTCAAGGTTGACTCAGCCTTCCATCCTTCCGAGGTGGGTGAAATGAGGACCCGGATTGTTGGGGGCGATATGCTGACTCTGTAAACCGCTTAGAGAGGGCTGAAAGCCCTATGAAGCGGTATATAAGTCGAACTGCTATTGCTATTGGCTTTTCTGCATTGTGGTGTTTTTTATTCGTGCATATGGGAAATTAGTGGTGGGAAGTACTAGGAGAGAACCAAGGACTCCTTTGCAAATGAATACCAATGAATATCAATCATAATGAGAGAGCTGGCAGAATCAGGTCTGGGAAAAACTACAGGTAACATAAACTCTTGCTGCAGAAGAAACTCCAGTGCAACCTTGGAGTGGAAGGAAATAGCCATTTATAAAACCATCCTATCCTTGTGAAACATCAAATATCTGAATGAAAACATTGAAATGAAAGATGAATGTTCCATGGACTGATGTGCTGAAATTGGCAACAGGAAATGCTGTTTTTTGAATCAGCAGAGAGGAGAAAGAACTGAAGGGCTTAAATATTAATAACTAGTGACATACTCCATGTTGAAGTAGTTAATTACCTGGGAAGAAAAGAATTAGAAATTTCCTTTTAAAATCCACTAAAAATAGAGTGGGAGAAATACAATGAACAAACATTCTCATATTGCTGAAACTTATTAACAGCAATGTTAATACGGTAGTTGTAGTGAAATAGGAGAAAGATCCAATCTGGTGGAGAAGTGGAAAAAAGAAAAAAAAAGGAAAATATGGCAATGGCAAAACAAAAAATTAAGCTTGGTAAAACACCGACTCTCATTCTCCACCCCCCCCCAAAAAAGTGGCTTAAAATACAGACAAAATATTGTTCCAACCTATCAGGTGGGTCGATATGAGGAATGCTTGCAAGATATAAACCAATTCCAAAAGTCAGCATGGCAGAGAGCAAATGTACAAATCTCTGTTCCAGGATAGTACCTGGAATTGGAATTAAATAATGGCAGATATTGTCCACACTTTCGCATAAGGTTTATTGACTGACAGATTCTGCCATGAGTTTAGAAGCACTGACACCCTGACTGTATTAATTTGCTGCTTAGCAATATGAATGGCCTCATTACAAAACACATTGATGACCTCTTACTTGTCATCTGTCAGATTCCTGAAATGGGGCAAAGCTTTCACCCATAAGAAATTGCTGATATTAGTCGGACAGGGCTGGTAATTGGCTACCGTAGTCCTAATCTCCGGAAGAATTAAGCTTCTGCCCCATTGTGTTGCGTTTACAAACTGCTATACAGGGAGGCAGAATACTGATGGCGTTTCACATAGACTGAGGTACTTTCATGCTGGCAGAATTAGGTTGTGGGTGTCGAAACAAGAAGGAACAACCTTTGTCTTGGATCCTGTGTAAATTATCAAAATGCTGCCCTGTTGTATAAAAGTGGTTTCATTCAAGAGTCCTCAACCCTCTGAAAACAGAGCTGGAAGTGCAAATTTCTGAACAGGCACAGGCATGAAGGTGTGACCGGACAAATGCGCACACGACAAAAGTGCGCTGACAAAACCGCGGCGAGAAAACCATGATGTCATAAACTCGCCCACAACAACGCGCCGACAAAACCGCACCCACAAAAGCACGATTTAAGTTAAGGTAAGGGTTAGGTTCAGGGTTAGGTTCAGGGTTAGGTTTAGGGTTTATTTATTTATTTATTAGACTTATATACCGCTTCATAGGGCTTTCAGCCCTCTCTAAGCGGTTTACAGAGTCAGCATATCGCCCCCACAGTCTGGGTCCTCATTTCACCCACCTCAGAAGGATGGAAGGCTGAGTCAACCTTGAGCCGGTGAGATTTGAACCACTGAACTGCAGATCACAGTCAGCTGAAGTGGCCTGCAGTACTGCACCCTAACCACTGTGCCACCTCGGCTCGGGTTAGGGTTATTAGGTTGTTATTAGTTGTTCATTGAAGGCGCGCATTCGTCGGCGCGATTTCAACCTCACGGTTTTCTCGCCGCGGTTTTGGCGGCGCGCTTTTGTCGAGCGCGCATTTGTTGGTGAACCGCATAAAGGCAGGATAGCACAGTAAAAGACAGGTTGGTTTACTTCTAATAGGAGGGAACAAGCTGTAAGTAAAGCTGCCTTGGTATAAGTTTAATTTTTCTCTGAAAGAGAACACAACTCAGACCAGCAAATTAGAGTGTTGATTATTCTGATAAGAATCAGAGTTGTAGGAATCTCCATCTAAAAACTGATCTAAATGCTCTCTGGGAACCCTGCCCAGATCTGAAGTTTGTATTGGGCTATAAATAGTTGCCATTGCAGTAGAAATCTATCAGGATACACCTGGACAGAACATCAGATTTGATCTCTAAAATGTGGAGCACATAAGATCCCGTAAAAACAACAACCAGACAGTTGTTTTAAAGTATGGAAGACTGGTGCTACGATCACAATCTCCACATGCTCATCGAAGAATGGGAGCGTGAAGGTGCACATGGGATTAGTTTAGGATGGAGCTTGGTCCCATCATTTGGCTTTTGAGACAGAGACCGCTAAGTTCCTCTCTGGGAACAGACCTCAAACCTTTAGAGTTGAGGGGTTAGCAAGAGAAGCAGAAACAACAGTATCAAGATTGGTAGAACGGATGAATCTTTGATATAAAAGAAGGAAAGACTCAAGGGAGGTTGTGTAGAAATCAACATTGTTTTAGTTCTCCACCGATACCACCACCACCCCCGGGAATCTGACCATTGGATTGGATTGGATTGGATTTATTTCATTTATATGCCGCCCTTTTCCCCGAAGGGGACTCAGGGCGGCTCACAATTCAGTCAGGGAAAAGGGGTACAGACAGGGGATAAAAAGACGAACATAACAGTACACAATTTAAAACACACAACAACCATACCATTCGAGGAGGGGGGCAGAAGCTCTTTAGCCCCAAGCCTGTCGGAATAGCCAGGTTTTAAGGGCTTTGCGGAAGGCCTGGAGGGTGGTGAGGGTTCGAATCTCCACGGGGAGTTCGTTCCAGAGGGTCGGAGCAGCCACAGAGAAGGCTCTCCTCCGGGTAGTCGCCAGTCGGCATTGGCCGGCGGATGGAATTCGGAGGAGGCCTAATCTGTGGGATCTGATCAGTCTTTGGGTGTCATAAGAGCTTGAAATGGAAGCAGAAGGCTTTCAGACACACAAGATGGAAGAAGCAATATCTGCCAGGTTCAACAGAATGAAAGACTGAGAGGAAAGCACTGGTGAATTTGGCTGTTTCTTGAATGTTGAGAATAATGCAGTCCATTAGCTTTAGAGTGATGAGAAGGTTCAGCGTCCTCCAGTGCCACCACTGAACAGTCCTGGTGAAGGATTGTTATGCAAAGACACAAAGATTATAGAAAGCCTTTCAAGGAAAAACTTGACAGTGAAAATATGATTTCATTTCATGTCCTTTCCCATGACAACATGATATGAAGAATGTCCATTTGGAGAATGCAGCTTGTTGTTAAAGAGTTTTGACTGATACACAAAGGATCCTTAATGCCATAAACACTCTCAAACAAAACATAAGCAAACCATGTTTCAACTCATTCTCTCTCCCTCCCTCACTCGGATAGCTAGGTATTCTGACCCGCTCCTCCGTCCAGTAATGAATGCTGAGACAAGCTTAACTGGAATGTACTTTAAAAGCAAGCCACCAAAACCTCGGTGGCTGAAAGCCAAGCAAAACAAACAGATAAGGGCCTTGGCAGCAACTCAGACAAACTCAGGCAGCAACAAACACAGATAAGGCTTGGCAGAAATCCAGCCTGCCAAGCTCACAGTAATGTCCTCCGACATTCAATCCTGCGCTGACTTCTACAAAGAGGGGCGTGTGCACAAGTCGCTTTTTATAGTCTGGAGAGGAGCCTAATGACCACCAGCTGAGTACAATCACCTCCTGTAATTGCGTAATTGTTCCTGACGCCTAGTAGCTCTTTGATGGCGTGCATCCAGGAACAACTCACTACTGGCCTCCGGCTCACTCTTGTCTCCTTCCCACTGGTCCAAGGCTCAGGCGCCTCCTGGTGGCCAACCAGCCTCTCTGCGCCCTGCTCGGAGTCGGAACCCTGTCCAGGGTCCTCCACATCCTCCAGAGCCGACTCATAGGGCCCCTCGCTGTTGGAGTCTGGTGGCAGCTCCAACGGCACCTGCTGGGCCACAACAGCTAGGTACAACTGAATATGACATGGGTAGCTCTAGTGCCGTGATGGCGAACCTATGACATGCGGGCAACGTGAGCCATATTTGCTAGCACACCAGCAGTCAGTTCTGGCAGACATGCGCCTGCCAGCCAGCTGAATTTTGGCCTTCCAGAGGGCCAGGGGGGGCCGTTTTCACCCTCCTCAGGCTTCAGGAAAGCCTCCAGAGGCTGGGGAGGGTGAAAAACAGCTCCAACAGGCCAACAGGAAGTTCGGAAATGATCCATTTCCAGCTTCTGGAGGGACTCCAGGGGGCCGGGAGAGGCCATTTTCACCCTCCCTGGGTTTCAGGAAAGCCCCCGGAGCCTGGGGAGGAGTCATGTGCTCATATATTGGGGGGGGGGTCATGCGTGCATGAGCAGGTGGACGGGGAGGATTAAATTGATGTGGGCAGGCGTGCGTGCACGATAACACGCGCGCACACAATTTTGGCACTCCATGAGAAAAAGGTTCGCCATCACTGATCTAGTATATAAAGTTATTTATAATATACATGCCTTTCGGTAGGAAACAAATGTAGAAACCAATCATTCTATAAAATTCAGCTGTAAACTCATAGCTAAGAGCGCGAGGTGATTAGGGTGCAGTACTGCAGGCCACTTTAGCTGACTGTGATCTGCAGTTCAGCGGTTCAAATCTCACCGGCTCAAAGGTTGACTCAGCCTTCCATCCTTCCGAGGTGGGTGAAATGAGGACCCGGACTGTGGGGGCAAGTTGCTGACTCAATTTGCTAAAAAATCTGTAAACCGCTTAGAGAGGGCTGAAAGCCCTATGAAGCGGTACCTAAGTCAAATAAATAAATAAATAAATAAGAGAAGAGACTGCCTTTAGAAGGATGGCTGCTAGGACAGGGTTGAGCTTGCCATCTACATAAATGATTAAATATGTACATGTTGACAGACATAAAAAGCAACATTCAAAAAGCAGGTGATTTAATTCTCAGTGCTACACTAAACACAGCACGTAATTATTTCCTAAGCAGATACATTATTGGGTAAGAATTCGTTGGAAAGAGAGTCAGCATTCCTTCTGCATTATTTTGTCTCTTTGAATGGAATTTTCACACGCATCCCACATTTGATTTGGACGTAACTAGGTCAAACCTGTTTCCTGAGACACAAGTAAGTTCACTGTAAAATTGATTTTCTTTTTTAATGAGAACGTTCTTCCTAATTCTAGTCCAGAAGTGAAGAAACCACACACACACACACCCCTCTTAGCTGTTGCTCAACTACAGTTCCGAGCAACCATTGATTATGGTGAGAAATGCCCTTCCCACTCACATCCCTGCAGCCACGGATCTTCTGCGAAAGAAAATGCTTTGTTCCCTGCAGGCAACTTGAGTTCTTAACACTAGGTAAGGGATGGGGAAATTTTGCATTCCGGTTGTCATGGCAGTAATACATTCCCTCGATACCCAATTCAAGTTACAATCTAGCCAATAAGCTCAGTAACTTGAATGAACTAATTAGAAGGATTTCAATTCTGCTAACCTTTTTTTCAAAATCACCCGTGATTTGATATGCTACCTAGTTACCAACCATAGACACATTTTCTTTTTCTCAGTTTCTGGTTTACCTTTAATACCTATGGTATCTGAGCTCCGGGGGCAAAATGACTTTGCCAAGCGTAGGGACTAGCCTCCTGTTCAGTCCTTTCCTTTGTTAACATGAGCTGCTTAGCTGCTAAATGTCAGAAAATGTCTCTGTGTTCCGGGCTTGCTTACAGGATATTGTAGAGAGACAAAAATGGAAAGACAAAGGAAAAACGTGTCCTTTAAGAGGCATTTAAAGCAATCCTTGACCCACAGATTTCAGCAGAGGCTAAAATTATCAGAGCCGTCACAACAACAAAACAAAAGGAAGAGATAGAATATCTCAAAAGAAAAGGGGAGATGAGTATTTAGAGCATTACTAACAGCCAATTTGGTGTAGTGATTAAAATGCTGCCGGTGGTAAATTCCAGTTCTAGCTTGGCATGAAAACCCCGCTAGGTGACTTTGGGCCAACTCATCTCATCGGATTATTGTTGTTGTGAGGAAATAGGAGGAGGAGGAGGGGGGAATATTATGTTCATTGCCTTGAGTTACTTATGAAATAAAGGCAGGATAAAAGAAATCTAATAAATAATGCATTATCTTTCTTTGATGTGTTTAAATGATTCCATTCCAACCAACTCTCTAGCGTGATGGCTATGCCAACTGGGTGTTATGAAATTGTAATTCGAGGCATCTAGAAGGCATCACAGTTTGGTAGAACTACTATAATGGGTACAAGTCATTCCAAGGAAAAGGAAAGAGGAGAAAAGAATCCAAACATAAGACAAAATATGGGGAATATTAAGAAGGATTAATAGTCTACACAGTTCATTATTCCTATTAGGTATAACCTCTATCTTTATAGAGTGCTGTTGTGGCCCGGCAGGAGCCGTTGGAGCTGCCGCCAGACTCCGACAGCGAAGGGGCTTATGAGTCGGCCTTGGAGGAGGTGGAGGACCCTGGACAGGGTGTCGACTCCGAGCAGGGCAAGGAGGGACTGGTTGGCCACCAGGTGGCGGCAGAGCATTGGATCAGAGGGAATGTTCAGGAAAACATTTGGGAGTTGTTTCAGGATGCACGCAGGCGCAGGGCTACACGGCGTAAAGAACAACGGAGTAACTACAGGAGGTGATTACGAGCAGTTGAAGCTGATTAAGATCCTCTCCTGATTATAAAAGGGACTGTTTGTGCCACACCCTGGTTGCAGGAGTCAACGTTCTCATTCACGTTCATGATTCAGAGGAACCAACTTGGATAAGTGGTTTGCTGTGAGAAGCTTATTTGCATTGCCTAGGTTCGTAGTAATTGCTGCAGAGAGCATATCTGTTTGTTTATTTTGGCTTGCAGCCAACGAGAGTCTTGCCTGATTAAAAGAAACCTTTTTTAGTTAACGTGGCTTTTGGCTTTCGTTCCTTGATGGAGAAGGGGGGTCAGAACAGAGAGCTATCCGATTTTGAAAGAATATATTTTCCCCCTTTATCAGAACTAATGCCTCCACTCCTGTTTAATATCTACTACATGAAGTCACTGGGTGACATCGTTCATCACCATGGGGTGAGGTATCATCAGTATGCTGATGACATCCAGTTGTATCTCTCCTCCCGATGAGCTAATTGATACTGCTGATGTCCTTTTTCAGTGCTTGGAGGCTGTGGAGGGTCTGGATGAGATGGATGGCATAAAAATTTAATAAATAAAAAAGATTAAAAACATCAAGCTTCAACTAAACATGGCCAGAATCACAATGGCTGGATGGCTATACAAAAGTGATAGGCGATAGATGACTAGGGAGCTAGGTAGGTATGTGATAGACAGACAGACATTTCATATTATGGATTGCTAGGCCATGTTTGACAGGAAGAAATGAAAAGCCTGCTATCATTGAAAGCAGTAGAGTCTGAAAGTGGTGGTTGCTTTCAGTCAAAACTAAGTTTGCCTGTAGCAGGATCTCTTGTGGAAATGGAATGGAACATTCTCTCTTTATTTATCTTGTTTCTTTGCACATCTGGTTTTCTAATACTGTACCAGGTTGTTGCAAAGTTTACTAGCTCATACTACAAAATTAGTAAGCTTGAAAAAAGACAAGCCACCTTCAAAATCAATTTGCATCAACAATATTGTTTATAATTTATGAACGCTTTCATTGGAAGGACTACTTGTGACATTGACATCTCAAGGATTTTTGTAAGGGACATCCACCGTTAATTCCATCCTACACAATACAGGTTGAACCCAACACGTTGACAGTCGTTAAGTGAGTTTTGACCCATTTAATGACCTTTATTGCTGCAGTCGTTAAAATGAATCACCGCAAAGATTAGCCTGGCCCCCTGCGCACGCAAATTCGTGACGCGTTCCATATTTTCTCCTCAGTTATTCCTGTTAGGCATAATTACAGACTGTAGAGTTACAGAGACTAATATGATTTTGAACCTTACAACGGTATCAAGATTATTGGTGGCGCAGTACTGGGAGAAGGAAGAACTACCTACTATTCAGCGATCGTGGGTGCACCGCGGTTCACCCACGTAACACCTATCCTCCGCGAGCTGCACTGGCTGCCTATTGGTCTCCGGATACGCTTCAAGGCGCTAGTCGTCACTTATAAAGCCCTTCATGGTATTGGACCTGGGTACTTGAGAGACCGCCTGCTGCCAATTACCTCCACTAGACCGATTAGATCCCACAGATTAGGCCTCCTCTGAATTCCATCCGCCGGCCAGTGTCGACTGGCGACTACCCGGAGGAGGGCCTTCTCTGTGGCTGCTCCGACCCTCTGGAACGAACTCCCCGTGGAGATTCGAACCCTCACCACCCTCCAGGCCTTCCGCAAAGCCCTTAAAACCTGGCTGTTCAGCAGGCCTGGGGCTAAAGAACTATTGCCCCCGTCTCGAATTGGTATGACTGTTGTGTATTTTAAATTATGTATTGTTTTGTGTCGTTTTAATTTTCTGTTTGTATCCCCCTTCCCTGGTTGAGTTGTGAGCCGCCCTGAGTCCCCTTCGGGGGGAAAAGGGCGGCATATAAATAAAATCAACATTCAACATTCAACATTCATCCAAGAATAGACAATAAAAGTAACAAACTTAGCAGAGATGGCTAAAATATCAGCATATCTTAAGGACCATTCAGATGAGAAATACAAGCTGGAATGGAGAAGATGGATTGATTATATTCAGAATAAATATGGGACTAAGAAATTCCAGATAGCTTATGAATGAATCAGCAAGCAAGGATACAATTTGCTTAAAGTTGGCTTTACAAAAAGGGAGTTAAACTACAAGTGAGGGATGATGTTAAAGTCTGTTAGCTTATCTTAGAATATGGATGTTAATGTTTATACCCTGTATTTGCTCTGGGAGATTGGGGGATGGGGGTGGGGGGGAGTTGGGTTTTGGGGGGAAGGGAGGTATATATTTGTAAAATATAAAAATTTTCAATAAAAAAAGAAAAAAAGAAATAAAAATGAAAATAAATCACTGCAGTTGTTAAACTAGTAACATTTGTGTCAGAAGGTCACAAAAATTGATCACGTTACCACAGGGATGCTTCAAGAGTCGTAAGTGTGGAAAGTGGTCCCCTAAGTCACTTTTTATTGTAACTTCTAATGGATACTAAACAAATGATTGTAAATCGAGGACCACCTATATGTAAATCCAACTCATACCCTGCACACCTATTGATTCCTGCAAAGGAACAGTCAAATGGATGTAAGGGGAGAGAGAGGAAAGGAGCAACTGATGAATATATCCCACAATTAAAAACCAAAAACAGAGCGTCATCATGGGAAAATATGATTGTTGAACCAATTATACAGAAATTAATTTAGAAAAAAATCTATTTCAGTTTTCTTTCATTTCTAGATGTGCCTTCAACTCATTTCAATTTTAAAAAATCCTGGGATGTCTTAATAAAAGAACAGATGCAAAGTAATGAGTCTTATTTTCACAAGTCTTATTTTCTAACT